>NC_056617.1:4453279-4763279 GCF_018340385.1 Cyprinus carpio | reverse complement strand
TCGCTTTCTAAAAAACGGCAAACAAAGATTGAAAGACGGAGAAAAGCGCCACAGGCAAGACTGTTTTGCTTTTAAACTTTGCTGTAGTTGTAAGCTCCTTGAGCTGAGACTATTTTCAACAGTATCTTTTTCATCATTTCACAGGCTCATATGACTGATAAAACAAGGAGGAGTGACAAAGAGAACGAAGAGGCACAAAGAAAACTTGAGAAATGACTGAGAGAACGACACTCTGAAGGTAAGAAATTTATCTGACGGATAGAGAGGTGCTGAGATTGTGTTGATAAGGTGATGGAGGGATTGTTTTTGGAGGAGTGCGGGTGGAATGGTGTTACTGGAAGGGAAACGCTGTGGAGTGTTGATCATGACTGGCAGGATTCTGTGTGTGTGTGTGTGTGTGTGTCTGTGTCTCTGTGTGTGTGTGTGTGTGTGTCTGTGTGTGTGTGTGTGTGTCTGTGTGTGTGTCTGTGTGTGTGTGTGTGTGTGTGTGTTTGTGTTTCGTGCTCATTAGTATAGAGGTTAAGTTTAAACCTGTCAGTACAGGGTGACGGCAAACTCACCCACCCGCCCACAATCACAGTCAGTTTAACGAAAAAAAAAAGAGAGAGAGAGTATTCCTGACAAGAAAAAGATAAAAATAGAGAAAGAGATGGAGAGATACTAGATAAAATAAGAGCTTATCCTGGAGGAATATTAGCTAACGCTACCTGTATGACAGGAGAATTCTGATGTAATTCTAGTTTAACATTATATGTATATATAATACATTTCAGGGATAGTTAATGTAAGTCAATATTTTATATATTTAAATGAATAATCTATTATATCACGTAGCACTGAAGACTGTAGTAATGATGCTGAAAATTCAGCTTTGATCACAGGAATAAATTATATTTTAAGGCAGTGGTTCCCAACCACGTTCCTGGAGGCCCCCCATTGCTGCACATTTTGCATCTCTCCTTTGTCTGACACACCAGTTTCAGGTCTTGGAGTCTCTACTAATGAGCTGATGATTTGAATCAGGTGTGTTTGATTAAGGAGACATGGAAAACCTGCAGTGTTGGGGGGCTCCAGGAACGTGGTTGGGAACCACTGTTTTAAGGTATATTAAAATAGAAAACTGTTATTTTAAATTGTAATTATTTTTTTACAATATTACTGTTTTTTCTGTATTTTTGATCAAATAAATGCAGCCTTGATGAGCATAAGAGATTTCTTTAAAAAGTATTAAAAATATTTATTTAATAATGTTTAATTTTTTATATTTAATACAAATAAATATTCATTATAAAGGAAATATTTCATATAGAAAATATTGCAATTATTATGTAGTGTCATAAATTCTTAATATATTTCTCAGCAAAAAAATTATGTATATTTAATTGATTGTGACTAGCATATCATACAATTTAAATAAAATGTTAATCAATTAACAACATAGTTCAAATCCAGCATCTCGTAATGGTTTTGGACTGTTTTGTATTCCATTTGTTTCCTGTCTGTTCTTAGTTTGCTTGTTTCTTGATTAATGTATGATTTCTATTTTGATATGCCATTAATTTTTTAGGTTTCTTGTGTCTTCATTTATAAGGTAGAGCTCTAGAGTTTTTGAAAAAAAACAAGTGCAGGGTTTTTTTTTTCTTCTTCTTGTATCTGACAGAAGATACGAGAAAAGAAACTTAAAACTTGGTCTTGGAAGATGACTAAACCTGACTTGACCGGACTGTTAAAAGCTCACTAAAACATTCAGTTAACACACTCTGCAATATGTCAATTTGTTAATCAACAACATTAATGACACTGAGGTGAGAGTTTGTTGACCTCACGGTACATGCATATCTCTATTTTGACTGTCCTCTCTGTCCTTCTTTGTAGTAAAGCTAGTGTGTCTCATTTCAGGAGCTCAGCTGCTATAAAGATCCATTTAATCCATCTATCTGCTGCTGCAGCCTCTTTCTGTCCTCATTCACTCTCTCGTGCTGAAGTGGAAAACATGGTCAGCATCACCATCTGTGTGTGCTGAGGATCAGATGGGCTGTTTGCTGCGATTAAACGTCTTCTAATCCTCCGGCTGCTCTTCTCAGAGCAAACAATCAGAGAGAGAGAGAGAGGAAGAGGAAGAGTGTGTAGTGAGGATTGTTTTGTAAATGAATAGTTGGTTAATGATTAATCAGTTGAGTGAATTTGCAAATAGAATTTACAAATGAGTAGCCCAACTAAATAAACTTTACATACATTTTTTATTAGTATCATATATTTTGTGATATAACAAAAGTGTAAAAGATTTTTTAAAGCTTCCGTTAATTCGAAACATCTCAGCAGCAAGAGCTTGGGCTGTTTCTGAGAAGTTAAAAGACACTGAGACGGTTGTTTGTGTGATTTTGCTTTTATACAACAGGTCAGTGAAGAAGAAGTTCATTTTTGAGTATTTTTCCAACGCAATATTTCCAGTTACGTGCCAGTTTCTGAACTGTTGCAACACACAGTAAGTAATATGATTCATTGCATTTGAACGAATGAATGACTCAACGATTCAGTCTTAATGGCAGTCTCTTGTTTTGAATGAATCTGTTAAATGAATTTCAGCAACTTATAAATACAGTCTCTTGTTGCGTTCCTGAACAAGTTTTTGAACCAATCGGTTGAATTAATGATTTAATTTCTCACTCTTAAAGGCAGTCACTAGTTTCATTTCTGAATGAGTTAGTGTTTCTGAACAAAACAGTTGAGTGAATCACTTAATGACTCGCTCATAAAGGCAACCACTTGTTTCATTACTTGGATGAATTAATGTTTTTGAATGAATTGGTTGAGTGAATGACTCGCTGATAAAGGCATTCACTTGTTTAGATCCTGAAATAATTAGTGCTTTTAATGAATTGGTTGAATAAATGGGGCGTTGACTCGCTCATAAAGACAGTCCTTCATTTCCACCTGGCTTATTGATGTTACTTGCAGAAAAAGTTACTGACAATGTGATACAAATAAAAAAAAAAATCATGATACAGTTTTCAGTGTCACATGATCCTTCAGAAATCAATCTACTATGCTGATTTGATGCTCAAGAAGCATTAACTATTATTATCAATGTTGAAAACAGTTGAGTTGCTTAATGTTTTTATGGAAACTGTTAAATAGAATAAATAACAATATGCCTTTGTCATGACATCTTTACTGTCACTTTTAATCAATGCATCCTTGCTTATGTATATAATTTGATATATTATAAATACAGTATCAGATATCAGGCTTTTACCAGAAGCAGTATGCCATGACTTTGACCAGATTCTTTGACTTGTTTTAAATTTTTACTGTCAGCACTGACTCAACCCCCTTGCCCTGACTCGTCAGGTTAATTCAGGCTTGTTCGGCTGTTTTTGCCTTGTTTCAGGGCTGTGATCGAGACAAACTTCCATTCGTCTCTCATCTTCTGATGATGCAATTTCTCCTTGACACAAAGAGCCTTCAGTTTTCATCAAGTGATCTTTCACTCCGTGAGTAACAATTATTGTATGACATGACAGGAACAGGAGAAGGAAGAGGAGATGACACTTCATCTGCAGATGAATAATTAAAAAACAGATTGATCAAAGTGGGGCCAAATGCACCCTTTCATTCACCTGTCATTAACGGCAGGTTTGGCTTCTGTAATAATTCATCTTTTTGTTCTCTGGCTGCGTAACATGGACGCTGATATTCTTGCTCCAGGGCTCATCATGATGTCATATTAGGATCCTTAAATGTGGCTTGATCCTCTTGACAGCGGATGTGTCTCTCCCAGTGAGATCACATCCCTCTTCATCTCACGTTGTTTCCTGCTTTCACAGACTTTGACTTTGAAAGTTCAGAAATGCAGCATCAGGATTTTCAGCCCATCAGCCTCCGTGATTGGTTCAATTACTTTTCCATTCTACTTTAGGGAGAGGAAGAGTGTGATTCTGTGTGAAATAATGAGACGAGAGCATGTGCGTATATGACAGTGGAAGTGTGTGTGTGTGTGTGTGTGTGTGTGTGTGTCTGAGAGTTGGTTTAACTTTTCTGAACTGGTAAATAAAAATCCACACCAAGTTGCTAAAAATAATGTGCTTTGTGAAAATATCCGTATAATGACTAAATAATTTGTAAAAGTTTATTAATAATTACATTATGTACAATAAAAAACAGAAGAAAGCAGAAAGGAGGAAATTTAAGGTGTCTTCTAACATAAAGACTGTATTTTAATTTACTATTATATCAATATTTTTCATAGATAGATAGATAGATGGATGAGCTTAATCTCCAGAGATGAACATCACACAGAGACTGATAAATTTACACATCAGACACGTCTCTCCTCCTGCATCTCTCTCAAGCTCTCGCTTGTGTGAGTTCATCCCTCCTTCCACAGGCTGTGATAGAGAAATGTTCTCTGGCTTCTCTTAATGTGAAGCACATTCCTTCAATTCACTTCCACAGATACTCCTGCATGTAATATCGTCAAAGGTGCACTTTCCATTTCAAAGCTTTCCTGTCTCTCAGTGAGAGTGATCGCACCCCAGTGTCCTCGCAGTGCGCCTTCATTTCAAACACTCCTAAAGGCCATGTTTGCTGTTTCAGCTTTATTCTTTCATTCATGCTGTACATAAATTATAGGAACCTTTATTTCTGTAGCTGTCCTTCATGAAGTCCTCTCTGCTTAGATCACGTCTATCAACCTCAAGAATACAGTATTAGGAGCTATGTTCAGAATAAATACTGGCATACTGTTTATTGTACACTGCACAGGCTAGTCTACTATATATATTTTTTATTAACTATCTTTATGTAATATATGAAACGGTATTCAACAATAAACATCTCAATCAATAATATGCTGTTTATGAATTACCTCATTACTTTGCATGTTTACAGTTATTCAGTTATTCACCAGCGTTTAACTAAATAAAATTTAGAGCAAGTGACTTTCCTGAGGTAAAATTTGTCATGTGACATCGTTTAAGAGATGTTTTATTCACATCTTTCTGAGTTTGAAACAGTGTTTTGTCAGTTTCAGTCCAGTTTTGTGTAAAATGCCTTAACCTTTAAGTAAAATATCTGTAGTAAATTTTTTTTTTTTTCTAGCGAACCTATAATATGAACGTTGAGTGTCTATCTGAGAGGGCAAACAAATCATCACATGATATATTTTTCACTTTTTTTTTTCTTTTTTAGATTTTCCAAGATTTAAAACACTGCTTTGTCTATTTTAATCCAGTTTTGAGTAAAAGGTGCCTTAACTAACAAACAAACAAACAAACAAACAAAAATATATATATATATATATTCTAGGGACCTGAAGAGATATGGCTGTTGAGTGTCCTCCTGAGGTAAAAGTAAGGTCAAGTGGCATGTTTACGAGTTGTTGTACGTCTCTCAGCGGTTGAAATATATGTTTTGGCTATTACACAAGAGATGATACATTTCAGTAAGTTGTGCTGTATCTTTTAACACACTCGCTGATGTTAATTTAGTGTTATGTCATGCTACATTTACTATTTGAGAGGGAGAGATGATCAGGAACATAGAGCGATGTATCTCGCCACATTAAAGAGCGGCAAAACGATACTTATTGTTTAAATTTCGTAATAAAATTGACGCAATTTGGAAGCTAAGGCTTTGTTTTAACCAAAAATAACATAAAACACAAACCCTAAAGTTATTTATAATCACTTTTGTACACAAATAACGTCACACATATGCTAAATTGAAAATAACAGAGGGTACTAACACACAAAGAATATGAAAGCATTCTTATTTGAACATATCCACTGATTTAAGTGTAGAATATAATGAGAGTAGTTTGCATAAATGAGGAATTAATAATAGCAGCCTTTGCTGTTAGTTCTGTGCTGGTTTTGTTGATGTAATTTGACTGGACGGTGTAGTTTATTTCTGGTTGGCTCACTTTAAACTTCAGTTGTTTGATATTTTAGAGCAAAACTGTGCAAACTATGACTCTGTATTTGAGTACAGACTAGAGTATGAATTTTATAACCCAGCAATAACACCTTGGGCATTTTCATTAAAGACAAAACTGAATGAACAAGATTTGTCAGCAATAAGAGGAATTATATGAAGTTGTCTTCTTTACTATGTTAAACTGCTTGGATCATTGGCAGTGAGTGTGGTCTCTCACAGCTGAGATGGGCTGATGTGCCGGATATGTTAATATTCCCTGCTCCAGCGCCCCGTCCTGCAGTCGGGGCTGTTTGAGATGGATCTAGGCCAGTGACATGGGGCTCTTGAGAAAAAGACTCCAGTCACTGAGTTCTGGGTTATTACAGCTGTCTGTGTGCACTTTACTACCTTCAGTCATAGAGAAAAGATCTCGATTCGATTTATATTTAATATTGGGCAAATAAGAAAAAACTGTATAAATCATTTTTTATATTTTATTTTTTCAGACATAGACTGAAGTTAGAGCAAGTTTTACTTTGGTTGGACAAGCTGTGCTACCAGTCAAATGTTTGGACACACTTGCTCATTCTTATTTTCTGCTCATTTTATAACAATAGACGTTAAAATATAGATATAAAAATATGTTTTTAAGCTGCTTCATTGTCTAGATTCCAAAGTGCAATTTTAGGGTTGTGCCATTTTAAAACTTACGACATATTTCTGAAAAAATGTTTGGTGAATTCAGGTAAATTTTAAATTTGAGATGACTGGGAAAATTGTCCCAATTAACGTGAATTAATATGTTTAGATGTGTCACAGCTGTACTAAAAAAAATTAAGACTTGTTCCATGAACTGTTTGTCAAAACTCAATTTTTTTAACTCTCATCTGGAGTTTTAACATCCTTGGATTATTCTTCAGTGCTGGTGTCCAAAACTCTGAGAAGATTATGTTTTAGAATGTAAAACTAAGATATGAAATAAGTATTTCTGTATGACTAATCAAGTTTCTTTGTACAGGCGGTCAGATGTTCTTGTTCCGTTGAAGCACAAGATCCTCACTGGATCATCTCAAGTCATGCTGCAGAACATGATCATCAGCTTTGTTCAAATGTCAAAATATACTCACCAATATAATATCATACAAGGATCATTCCAGCTTCAAGTAAGTCACTTTAGGTTTGTTTAACTATGCATACGCATACGTCATATGTTAAGAAAAGCTTTTTCAGTCTTTGTTCCAGATAACCAGTGATAGCCTTAAAAATTCATTTCACTTGAGTATTTCACATGTCCATGCGTCTCCTCTTCTGCAACTCTACAAAATATATCACAGTGATAACAGTTATCAGATATAAAGATGTATATCTGATATCAGATATATATTTATCAGATATCAAGAACACTACTGGTATCAATTAACATTTATTATTTTTAAATAATACAATAAATATACTACAAAGGAACATGGGCTTTGGTAGAGAGTTACAACAAACATCGCTCTCTCTCCACTTCACAATGAAGGACAGGCCTGTTTTCATCGGAGCACTGAGAGGATGTATCATACGGCTGATAAAAAAAGAGAAATGTGGCTGTGGGAAGAAACATGAAGAGAAAGCTTAACATTTTCATGCATACGGGAAAGTTTTAATGCTTCAAAAGACATACAAGGGTGGGTGGACACAGTAAACCTGAATTTATTGACACAAAACCAATATCTCTTCTATCTTCTCATACACAGGTTTGACACGACCGCAAAAACAAACAAACAAACAAACATTACAAAGACAAAAAAAAAAAAAAAAAACAGAATAAACTTTATTTGGCAGCATTACTGCTGGTTTTGAAATTTACAGAAGAATCGGTTGAAATTTGTTTCGTACTGATAAAATTGTGTCAAAACCGCATATTCCTTGTTGAATCCTCTTAAAAGAAACAGTTCAAGTCATATTTAATCAAAACTTAGAGCAAGATTTTGCAGTAGCAGGTCTAGTGGTCAAAAAGCAGAACAAAAGAGTGCAGGAAAATGTCTAGTGGCAAAAGGTGTGATAGATGAATAACAAGATGGCTCTAGCCAATGACAACAAATTCTGGCAGGTGAAGGAATATATGCTAGCGAAATTTTGTAATGTACAACATACTTGAATAATCACACAAGACAATCTGAGTCTTGGTCTTCAAGTCTCTTAAATTAAGAGAAATCTCTTTGGAAGGAAAGCTGAAATCCGCAGTCAAGTTAACTATTCATTCCTCTAAGCGTTTTGGTTAAAATATTCACAGAACCCTCCAAAAAGATCTAATGAAAAGGTCCCAAGCTAATTCTCTAGAGCGGTTTTAAATGCTTCGTTTCCATCGCTTCTGTTAGCTAGAGTAAAAAAAAAGTATATATTTTTAGCACCACAGACAGAAGGAAATAGCACCTAGTTTACGATATTGTGTTTCCTCGTTTAACCATTTCAGAGTAGACTGTGATGCGAACGTTGTAATGTAAAGTGTGAGCTAAAGCCTTTGGAGGACCATAAATGATCTCCATATAACAATCTGGACATTTGTCAAATGTGGTGAGGAATGATAACAGAAAAAAAAACGTGTTCTCATCTATAAATGAATATGATTTTATGGCATGCATAAAAACACTTCCCCACCTCGGGAAGCAAAGCTAGGACTGAAAAAAAAGAATATGAACCGCTTGGGAATCACAGAAGAGCCGATTTCCAATATTACGATACCTCATTTCCACAAAAAGGTATATATTTTTAGCACCACAGACAGAAGGAAATAGCACCTAGTTTACGATATTGTGTTTCCTCAGTGTGATGGTGTGCTCTTCTGATACAGGGAAGCACCGATTCATGAACGTCAGATCAAAGATTCCCCTCATTCATGCGGGTCGCGATCTCACAGACCCACGGAAGCCACTTCAACATGACAGGTAGCAAATTAATGCTCACATTACGGCTGTTTCTTACTTTTATTGTCATTTTGTTGTTTAAATTACAAAAAGATGTGTTCACATCTGGAATAAGACATTTTGTTGCTGTTGCAGTTGCTTTTTTAATCATTTCCTTTATTTTCTCTTCTTCGGATTCACTGGAAATTTCCTCAGGCTCTTATTTGGGGGGATATTTAATTTTTTTAAAAGCGTTTTTTCCAATAACCAGCAGCTCTGTCCTAATCGCTCAATGGGTTCACATGCATGTTTTGAAGCCAGAACCAAAAAAAAACACTTCACCTGAAAAAAATATACAGAAAGTACTTACAAACATAGAAAAAAATATTTATATATATTTATATATATAATCACCATTCCAGGGAATGGAAGACAAGTATGCACAAAAAAAAAAAGAATATAAGAAGAAAAAAGAACAACAAAAAAAAAAACAAAAAAACAAACCAACGGAAAAGATTTCTCGTATGAGAAATGCCGAACCGGACGTGCAAGAACAGGAGGGAAATAAAAGGATGGATCTAATCTGTCTATACAGCCTGTGGGAGGGGTGAAGAGTCGGATGAGCGTAAAGTGGGCGGGGCTGGGAGAGACATGAGTGGTGACCTCATCCAGTTTCAAAACTTGCATGTGATGCAGAGGGTACACTGAGGTTAAAAAGGTTGCTCTGTTATAAGAACCCATTGTTTGGACATCCATTCTTTCTTCAAATTTCTTTTATCCTTACTTTGGTATCTGTTGGGTTTGTTTGGAAACACAAAACTTTACAAATAAGTCGTCCTATTTCTTTCTTGTGTTTTGTTTTCGGAGAAAATGAATATGTTTTGTTCGCGTGTGCTCGCTGAGCAGTCTTAGCCGATGAAGCAGGCCGGTCCGACCTCAAAGCCGAACTTCTGCGTCGCTCCGCCGAAATCGTTGAACATAACGTCAACAAAAGGTACCTGCTCCACTTTCGGTGTGTTGATCTCAAGAATAGTCTTTTCATAACCCTTTTTCAACTGCGGGAGGAAAGAAAGGAGGAGCTATGAACATCGCTTGTGAGAGTACAGAACCGCATAATATTACGATGTATTTTTATGGTTGAAATAGTAAGTTAGTATGCAGTTCTGAATTCAGCAAGTATTTCTGACTCTTACCGCGCATCCGTCGACGGCGGCTCTGATGTACGGGTTGTTATCATAAGACATCTCCTCATCGTTGGAACCCAGGAAGCGGATGGCTTTATCGTAAGAGTCCAGGTCCTGGTCGTGCCAAGCCACTGACTGGTAACAGTTGTATGTCAGGTTCTGCCGAGCCGTGGCACTGAGTAAACGCAGGAACGTCATCTGGACCACTCCAATCGGATTGCCCTCCGCATCCGCGTATGAGAGCTGCGCAGACAATCAGACAGCGGTGCGGTAAAGACAACTGCCAGACAAACACCCCCTAGAGGTTCTGCTGAAAACTACACATCACACCCCTCCGATCCTACACTACAGTACTTTATGATCACTATTGTTTTAGATTTGGGTTCAAAACTCTACAGTGGCCAAAAAAAAAGGAATTTTTCAGGTGAAGTGTTAGAAAATAATAATAAAAATAAATTAATTAGGCCAAAATGTTACGGAAATAAGTTTTATTACCTCAAAACAAGACTGAACTTCTTATATAATTCTTCTTAAGTAAGTTTATTTTGTTTACATTTTTTAAATATATATATATATATATATATATATATATATATATATATATATATAATATATATATATATATATATATTTTTTTTTTTTTTTTTTTACTAAAAAAAACAAAACTTTTGTTTTTTTGCAGTGAAATTAGTCGTCAATTATTTGTCAGAAAACATTGTCAATCTTTTTGGATAAATACTTAGCTATAGCAATTATGTATATACAGTACTGCTCAAAAGTTTGCATTTTGCATTTATTTGATCAAAAATACAGTAAAAACAGCAATATTGTTAAATATTATTACAATTTCAAATAACAGGTTTCTATTTGATTATATTTTAAAATGTAATTTATTTCTGTGATCAAAGCAGAATTTTTATAACAACATCTCCACACTCCACAGTAAAAATACCCCAAAAAAAATCATTCTAATATGATTCGCTGCTCAAGAAGCATTATTTTTCAATATTTCAATTTTCAATACAGTTGTGCTGCTTCATATTTAGTGAAAACCGTGATCATTTTTAATATTAAGTTCAAAAGAACAACATTTATGTGTAATACATTTTTTGTAACATGTCTTTACTGTCATTTCTCATCAAATAAACGCATCTTTGCTTAAAAAAAAAAAAAAAAAAGTAAGAATGAAAGAAAAATCACATCATACAAGTTTATATGTGGTTAAAACATTGATCTGTGTCTTTCGTGTCTAAACACTCTTGTTTCATCAGTCAGGCAAGAGCAGGAAACTCTTTTCCCAGTACAGATCAGCTCTGCATGTATTAAACACCAAAATTCATTTACACATTCAAACATGGAAGATAAACTCATTTTGTTACAGACTCCACTGAAAAATATCACTAATATATTCAAATGAGTTGTACTGGTTTATATGCAAATTCTCCCCTTGTGGTGTGATGAAACATTTGCATTACGGAAATATGCAAATGTTTTGTTTTCATTCTTGAATATACCAACCCATGTTTAGAAGAAAACTCCGTCTCCTCTGATCCACAAATACACACACATGTGACTGACTGAGAGAGCAAGCGCATGCTCCATGCACACACACACACACACACACACACACACACACATATCATTATATACTTACGATTAGGAGGTCTTCTCACACACTCATATGCATTGACTTTGAATGCATGCATGCATGCAACCCACCATGAACACCTCCATTACCACATTACCTCATGATCACAGCTGAATGTCAAGAGAGACTGAACCCAAAGCTCAGTGACTGAGATCTGCCATGGACACAAAGGCTCTGTTCCAAACACCAGTGAATGTCTACTGTCTCTCTTCTAAGGCAGCTTTTATTATGGTTAACTAAAACTATATGTATGTATATGTATAAAAACTTACTTCAGCAAGTTGCCAACATTTCTCATTTTCATTTAGTTACCTTGATGTACTAAAATAAATAAAACTAAAACTAAATTTATTAAAAAAAATAATTTTAAAGTTTTAGTAATTTGTGTTTTCATAAAATGTTTTAAATATAAAGTGAAAACAGAATAAAATAATATACAAATATTTTATATAAAAATTAAATTAATTCAAAATATTAACAAAAACTGTAATAGTGTATCAATAGTATACTTAACACTGCCTCATAGTGACTGATTTGGCAAACTTCATTAGCCAGAATTTAAATATAATCAAAATAATCATGAAGCATGACACAAGGATTTCTTGGTTACTCTTAAAAATAAATAAATTTATATTTTATGGTATTATATAAGTATTATTATGTTAAATACAACATATATTTTCACAATATATTGACTTAATAATCTTTCAATTAATTAATTCAGTTCCAAAGTTTTCATGTAAGTTTACCTTTAAATTACTTACATTGTTTTGCTGTATCTTATACATGATTTTTGCTTCATATTGAAACTTAGTCCAATTAAAATGTTAATGTTGACTAAATGTTTGGTTTTTACTTGTTTTTATATAAAAAGTACATTTACTAACTTGACCTATTTCTTACAGTTGATTCCAATAGTTTGATGTTAGCATGTTCTTGACTTGATAATCTACATGCATTGTTAAATAGTCTATTTTTAAGATTGAACTGTTTTCTATTAAACCTTTTCAATACTAAAAAACAAACACCTATACACAGCTTTACACTAAGATCATCACAATGCGATCGTCTCCGATGCAAAGGATGCATGCAATTCTATAACAAGGTGTCTTAAACGGAAGCTGTTTGATACACCTTTTGCATCTCACGAGCATTTGGAGCTGAGCGACAATCGTGTGTTAGTGGACTCAGTCACTTCAAGGTGATTTCCTCAAGCTTACAGCAACAGAAGACGGGTTGGATTCCATCAGTCAGATCTTCACATGAACAAATCTACAAATTCTAGGGTAAGTCAGGTTTATGTCAATCACATTCTTGAGTCTTTCTGCTAGTGCTAGACTGACTGATGTCTCCGCCCACAGTCCTCAGATTACCCATAAGTCTGAGCAAACACACTTTTTGCTGCCGTTCTGATGATGACCATGCTCGGCCACGAAGGGATCCGAGAAGCATGCAGAAGCACGGGCCGCCAATAAACCGATTGTCCGGAAACACTGAGGATCCGCAGACCCTCGGTACAGGCCCGTTCTCTCATGCATTCCTACTTACCATGGACCCTCTCTTGTAGCGACTATACCATGTGCCTGGACTGTCTTTGGGCCAGCGAGCCATTTTGCTCTGTAAAATAGAAGACTATTTCAGGAGGACAAGAAAGAGGAGTCACTCTTACCAGTTTACCACGTTTGAATTCACTGAACCACTTTCCTGGATTCTCCTTCACCCAAGAGGTGAGTCTGGCCTGAGAGAGAGAGAGTCAGCTAGAGTCAATACTGCAGACAGACAGACAGGAAGTTACAGGTTGCCTGTGGGGATTATTTTGATCTGTTTTGCAGTGTAGTTGTCAATCTGTCCGAGGCAGAGGCTTTCACATAAGACATGTTCTTGCAGACAGTTTGCACGATGTTTGAATAGCCGTGTACATACAAATGGACGTCATAAATATTTTTTTTCGTGCAAACTACAAAAGTGCCACTTGAAAACCTAAAAAGTAGTTTTAAAAATGCCTATAATAATAATAAATAAGTAATGATATAATAGTACTATAATAAAAAAAAATCAGTTTATATTATTATGATTTTGCTTTGACCATGAATCAACAAAAAACCCTAGAACTCCAATTTGACCAACAAAAAACATTTTCGAGTTATTTTTTTGCATCCGGAGCAGTCTGACAGGATGCAAGAGTTGGTTTGAATTTAAAGCTTGCTCTGGTAAATAACTGTGTGAGGTGAGAATAAGCCTGAAGAGTTTTTTTGTTGTTGTTTGTTTGTTTGTTGTTGTCTGCATCTGCTGGTGTGAAGAGTGAACCTGTGGAAGAACTGAATTTAGTGCTGAGAGTCACCTTCACACCCCACTGAGTGATTCTCCATCAGTGATGCTTCTGAGACTCATTAAGGCAAATAACTCGTCACACTTGTGTGCAGAATCTAATACACAAATATCATTAAAGACTAGGATACAAGAACTCTCATTCTATTCAGGAATGGTGCTTTTGAACAGTTGAATAGCTGGTATAGACCTTATTCAGGTTGATGTGAAAGAAAGTACAGGTCGTTCAATATGTCATTGTGATGTGCAGGCTATGTCTTCCCATAGATTTTCAGTGAAAAAAAAAAACATCTAAATCAGATGTGACCTTAAGACAGTGTGACACTGAACAGACTGTACCTCTATTCCTCTCTGCATGTTAAGCTGAACAATTTCTCTCTGGAGGTTTTTCAGGAATCCGTGGACTTCTAACTGTGAGTTGAATCTAGTGTGTGTTTGTCTTAATTTTGATAAGTGATGCTTTTTAAAGTGGTGCTGTGCTAAGTGATTCTGACATCAAAGGTGTTTTACTCTTGATGTGGACTTCTGGGCTTTTTTTTGTGGCTGTCAGGAGAACATTTCTTACCCCTTCACTCTTTTTATCAGGGAAGATGCAGCTCTCTCCACCTGCTGTGAAGTTACAGTACACTTTGAAAGAGTCTCTGGAGCAGCCCTGGTTCGGATCAATCCAGTATTCACCTGAACACAGAAACAAGGGCCATCGTAAGCTTTATGTATGGCTGATATTTTCAAACAAGGCTCATTTAATACAGGGCTGAAAATCAGATTATTTTAATTATGTGATTTGGCACTTAATCATTCATTGTAATTAATTGCGTATGTCACTATGCATTCAGTTAAAGCCTCCAAATGAAGATAATTCTTAGACAAATCTTAATTAGGGTTGCAAAGAGGCAGAAAAAGTATGGCATTACAGAATTTTTGGAAACTTTAGATAATTTTTTAAAAAACTTTTTTGATAACATTTTTGATAACTTTAGCAAAGTTTCCTTCTATTTTCTGCTGCTTTGTATCCTTAATTTTAATTAAATGCATTGTTTTAAATGTATAAAATTTTGTTATCACATTTATATTGCTAGGTTTGTTTTATTTTTATTTACATCATGACTTTGGGTGTTGTGTGAACATTTTGGATAGTTGCTAGAGTGTTGAAAAGTGGTTGCCAGGCCATTACTACTGTAAACTGCAAAACTCGCCACCTAAATGTTTGGATGGTTACTAGGGTGTTTTTAGGCAGTTACTAACTGTGTTCTGAGCGGCTACAAGAATGTTCTAGGTGGTTTATAGAAGGTTGCTATGCCACTGTTGGAAAACTTAAGTAGTGCTTGGCCATGCACAATGCATGAGCTTAATGTCATAGTGGTTGCTACGATGTGGTTTGGTTACTAATGTGTTCTAGTTATTTGATAGGCTGTAACTAGGGGGTTGTGGGTGGTTGCTAAGGCTTCACATTTTCTCTTTATGATTTTTTCATTAGCATCATGGATACCCTCTGTCTCTCTGTTATTGTTGTTTTTCCTGATGCTTTGTTTAAAAGAATCATTAACACACTTGGAAATGTGTGTGTGAGAGAGATACACACCATCTGGGAAATCTGGGTGGCACAGCTGCAGGTCTTTGCAGGTGCGGGCGGGGTTACTCTGTGTGCCCAGCGGGTGTTTCATCTGTTCAATCTCTAGTTTGAGCGAGTTCAGAGAGCCGAATATCTCCTCCATGCCGTCCTCATAGTCTTTGTAATTGGCATCTGCAGCGTCGTCCATCATCTGGCTGGCGTCAATGTTCCTCTTTGCCCGTTTGGGGCTGGACTGCATGGGCAGAGGGTGGATGACATCACCAGGTGGACCCTAGACGAGAAAACAACTGTTAATATTCACATAAAGTGCGTTATTTACAGCACAGGCTAGTGCTGCTCGCTTATGCAAAATTCACCATCAAAATGTTTGGGTGGGTTGTTAGGGTGTTGTTAAGCAGTTGCTAAGGTGTTCTGAGTGACTCTAATGTTTTCTGGGTGGTTTCTAAGGTGTTGTAAGGAAGTTGCTAGGCTGTTACTAAAGAAAATGTTAAATGTGAGTGCAGCTTGGCCATGCAACCTTTGTCACAACATTTGGGTGGTTACTAGGGTGTTGTTAGGCAGTTGCTAAGATGTTCTGAATAGCTGTTTGTTTTTTTAGGTGGTCGCTAGGGTGTAAATAGGATGTTTGGGTGGTTGTTAGGCAGTTGCTAGGTTGTTAATAAATAATTGGAAAATGTAAGTGTAGCTTTGTCATGCAAACTATGTCACAATGTTTGGGTGGTTACTAGGGTGTTGTTAAGCAGTTGCTAAGGTGTTCTAATTGGCTATTGGGGTTTTTAGGTAGATGCTGGGGTGTAGATAGGATGTTTTGGGTGGTTGTTTGGGTGTTGTTAAGCAGTTGCTAAGGTGTTTTGAGTGGCTGTTGGTTTTTTTAAGTGGTTGCTAGGGTGTTGATAGGATGTTTTGGGTGGTTGTTAAGGTGTTGTTAGGCAGTTGCTAGGTTGTTACTGTATAATTGGAAAATGAGAGTGCAGCCCACTAGGAATAATAGTGTGCTAATAAGCAGTTGCTAAGGTGTTTTGAGTGGCTGTTGGAGTTTTAAGTGGTTGCTAGGGTGTTGATAGGATGTTTTGGGTGGTTGTTAAGGTGTTGTTAGGCAGTTGCTAGGCTAGGTTGTTACTGTATAATTGTAAAATGAGAGTGTAGGCCACTTGGAATAATAGTGTGCTGATAAGCAGTTGCGAAGGTGTTCTGAGTGGCTGTTGGAGTTTTTTTAGGAGGTTGCTTAGGTGTTAATAGTATGTTCTGGGTGGTTGTTAGGTAGTTGCTAAGATAATTTACTGTGACTGTTAGGGTTTTTGTGTTGCTAGGGAGTCACTAAATTGTTGGAAATTTTGAGTGTTTCTTGGCTTCACAAAATTCAGACAGTTTCTATGGTTTTCAAGTGGTTGCTAGGGTGTTGTGAGTGGTTGTTAGGGCACTACATTCTCAATGCTTCTAATTGTTTCCTGTTCTATGTCTCACTCTATAAATAAAAGTGGCATAAAAAAGCTCAGTAATAAAAACTACTGTAATATACCTGAAAAATAACTGTATCTAGGATTATCCATCTAAACAATTAGACCTTTACACTGACATTAACTAATCACTTGCATTTCTCTCTGTGTCCTAAGGCTGAGTTACTCAGTTTGTGGAAAGTGCAACTGACACATTCTGTAGATATGATATATCAGGGTTTCTAAAGGAAGCAAAATCCACTGGAGCTCTCAGAGGAACCTTAGATTTGTTTTACACCACATAATAGAGCTCAATTACACTTACATAACATCTACTGCAGAATCATCTGTTTAAATATGTGCTTATCTCACAGAGGAATAACTCGTTTGTGTGTGGAGTTTTGGTTTGTTTTATAGTTCGGTTTAGTGTAGTTACGTACTGGAGGTCCAGGAAGTCCTGGCACTCCAGCTTCTCCCTTCGGTCCAGTCTGACCCTACAAAGACAGAACCAGAAGTAGGCTTAGGCAAATCAGAACTAATTAAAAAAATTATAAATGAATCTGCTAATTAAAATGCTAATTAAATTAACAAGAATAATTAAATAAGAACATGAACTTACAGATGATCCTTTAGCACCTTTAGGACCAGGAGGACCCTGAACAGAGGTGAAGGATTCATATAAATCATTATGAATTGCATTTATATATAATATCCTCAAAAAAAAATAAAGGTTGTAATTAGAACCAAAAATATGGAGAACCTTTTTAATTTTATATAATTTATATAACTTAACATATTATATATATATATATAATTTTATTTTTTTAGAAACTCGTGTAGAATATAATACTGATTCATTAAACTCAAAGAACCACATTGCAACTGAAGTTCCTTATACAGGCAATAAATGGTTCTTGATAAGAAAAAAAAGTCCTTTGCTGCACCACTTAAGAACTTATTTAAAAAAGTATACATAATAAAGGATTTCAAAAAAACATCAGAAATGGTACCGGGAGACCAGGAGGTCCAATGGGTCCAATAGGTCCAGCAGGTCCTGAAATACCCTGTAGAAAAAGACCGATATTGAAGACTGCTTTATGAAAATACAGAGGATTTAGAAAGTTTATTTTAGGTTTTTATTGCTGTATGTGTGTGAACATGTTTCCATACAGTGTCTCCTTTAAGTCCTGCAGTTCCCTGTGGACCTGGCAACCCTCTGTCTCCTTTCTCTCCTTGTTCTCCTGGAGGTCCGATGAGTCCAATGAGACCAGGATGACCCTGAAATTCACCGCTCGATTACTAAACACATCTGTAATGATCATACTCCTTCATAATCATCACTGCCAGCCAGAGTTCAGTGAATGTACTGGACATGTGAAGTCATTACTACAGCTGTGTTCCAAACACTAGACTGTCACCTACCTAGACCAGAGCATTAAGTCATAGTGCAGTTAATTAAGAGTATCAAAGATGGATTTGCTTCTCTCACCTTTTCACCTTTAATACCGGTATCTCCCTTCAGTCCAGGTAGTCCAGGAGGACCCTGAGAGAGAGACATAAGAAGAGTGAGGACTGTAGATTGTCATTTAAGACAGTAATGAACTCGTTCTCAGAGGAATATCATGTCGGTACCATCGGTCCAGGAGGTCCATCGGGTCCGGGAGCACCGGGCAGTCCTTGTTCTCCCTACATCAGGGTCAAACAGATCCATTTATTAACAAAAAATCAATATACAGACAGAACTGTATATGAGGTCTGGTGTTATATTCTGGGGGTTGAAAGGGTGATTTTTACTAGTGATTTTTTATTTTTGAAAGGGTGAATTCTTATTTCAACCAAAAGAGAAAAAAAAACTTTTATTATAGTATTATGTCTGTATTTTTGTTATAGTAATATGTTTTATTATAGTATTTTATTATATATTATGAATGAAGGTACCAAAAGATTTTTGTTTGTTTTTTGTTTTTAAAGCAGCATGAATTAACATACTAGGATGTGTATATATACTTTATACTTTATTATATATATATATATATATATATATATATAATATATATATATTAACACACACACACACACAAATGTATAAATTATATTATATATATTATAATTTTGTCACGATAAAGATATTTTGGAGCATAATATATAAATGGTAATTTTATGTAACGAAATAGGTTTTAATCATTAATAAAACACAATTTAAATACACTAAAAATCTGTAAAAATAAATAAATAAATGCTACAATACTAATAAATTGATCTTAAAATAAAAATATTCATGGTTTCATTCATTAATACTATGTTGTAGTACTAATACAAATACTAATGGTAATTTATTTGTAATTTAAAAGTACAAAAAGTTAATTACGTTATTTTTTCTTAAAATAAAATTCTTATTTTTTTTTACAATAAGTAATCTTTGTCGAATTCTAGAAGCAAAGTTATTTTTTTTTTAATCTAAAAATAAAAATTTCCAAATACTGTATAATATGTATTTTGGTTTAGATTTTTTACATTTTTTATTCTGTTGTGAAATACTGTATGACCCGGGTAGGTTATATACAGGCTTTGTGAGACTGACAAATACATTTGGTATATAATGTGACATTAGGACTTGACATGAGCTGTATAAGGCTGTCAGGCTGCTCCGTTAGCACTCACCACTGGTCCAGGCACACCTCTCAGACCCTCAGAACCGGGCTTTCCAGGGCTTCCCTGAGGACCAACTGGACCTGTCTTACCAGGTGGACCCAGGAGACCAGATTCACCCTGATTCAGAGACACAGCACCATTGAAACCTGTACTGTAATAGCACTTAAGTTAATGAAAGTGTGTACGACTGTGTGAACATTTGTATGTTACCTTGGCACCCTTCTCTCCCTGTCTTCCTTCAGGTCCAGCAGGTCCAGGAGGTCCCTAAAGAGGAAGAATGAAAATTGAGAGCCATATATGGGTATATTAACTTTAAAATAATTAATGTTAATGAATAGTCAAAAATATTTTTAATAAAAAGTATGTTTATAAGCATTACTCACTCTCTTTCCTGGAGGTCCAGTGGGGCCAGTTTCACCAGTAGGTCCAGGGGATCCCTGAAAGAAACAACATTATAAAAACAGCAAACATTATAAAACACATTTGCATGCAGCCGAGATGTCAAATGATAGTGTTTAAATCAAACTCACCGGCTGTCCAGGCTCTCCATCATCACCCTTATCTCCAGGAGCACCATCCAAACCCTGCAGAGCAAGAAAAAGCATGTCACTTCCTGAAACAACCTGAAAATGTTTCTGTAATAACTACATTTTACATGAATAGTACTTACAGATGGACCAGGCTCTCCAGGAGGACCAGGATCACCAGGGAAACCACTCGGACCCTGAAAATCAAACCAAACATTTGAACATTTTTATATTTGATCAGAAACACGGTGACTGCAAGGTCTCATAAGCATAAAGAGTAAGGTACGACAAGCTATACTTATTGACTAATTAGCATGCAGAACCTATAATACACTCTCAAAAATAAAGGTTTTAGAAAACATTAAAGTATATCTTAATTTCTTATTCATATTTTAGTTTGAACTTTATTTTTGTACTAATGCAAAAAAAAAAGTAAATAAATTTGGTTTTTAAAAATTTTAAACATTTCAATTTTTATTCATTATTTAAATAAAAAAGTCATAAATTTTAATACAGTATACTGTGTATTGTTGGGTATAATGCAGTGTTTATTTTTGGCCCACAGCCTTCAATCAAGTTTGCTTTTTGGCCTATCATATTAAGCAATGCAAGTTTATTGTAAGAATAATAAAGAGGATAGATAAATAAGATACAGTACGATATTAAACATTGGGCACCTCTGTTATATGCTATTTTTTCTAAAAAAGCTTAAATAAATAATAATAATAATAAAAATAATTAAATATATGGCCAAAATTTCGTCTAATTAAAAAAACAGCAAAATAAATAGATAAAACAATTACATGAATTTACGCATTGCAGCATTATAATATATGGTATAGTATGAAATCTTAACTATGAGGTTTGCCAAATATTACATTTAACAGTGTAATTAAATTATTAGTGTTTGTAAAGATTATCTTTGACTGCGCATCAGATGACGGCCAAGATCACTGAAAGGTGAGCTTTGCTGGTTAAATATGGTTCTTCTATGGCATTGTTGCAAAAACCTCCTTTGGGAAGTTTTAATTTTAAGAGTGTCTTTTTCAGACACCAAATAAATAATTAATGATAAGAACATACAGGGCTTCCTTTAGGACCATCATCTCCTGGTGGTCCTTTAGGTCCGGGGGGCCCAGCAGAACCAGCGGGTCCGGATTCTCCCTTTTCTCCTCGCTCTCCTCTTGGACCCTAAAACACACACGAGATATGAGATATGAGTGTTGTTCTGAGACTTTTTTATGTTTTAGAGTTTTTCATATGAGTGTTTTTTTGTTTTGTGTTTTTGCCGTACTGGGGGGCCGACGTCTCCCTGTGGGCCTGGTTCTCCTGTTTCACCGGAGTCTCCCTACAGAAAAACAGAGAGAGGTGTAAGTAAAGCATGGCTCTTTTTTCTCCTCAACACTGCAAGATTTTGTCCACTGGACAGAAGAGCACATCAGCATCATTATTCACTGTCTCGTCAGCAAATCTGCTTTCCTCTGCAGATGCCACATTCCAGCATCAAAATCTGCGCAACATCGATATTCAGACCAACAAACGACCTTGATGACGACCGATCATTATATATCCAGACACTTCTGAATTGGAGAGATGACACTTTGAAAAATGAACTAGACTTTTTCTGAGGAAGTGAGTGATGCTCATGAAAAACTAGCTGTCATTATGCTCGAGAGTTGTTGGTGGTTGTTTAACATTATTGTTTAGCATAAGTCAAAAGAGCCCATCCACAGGTTTTTATAATTTTCTGGTCTATGTATATTAATGCGATTTTTTTTTAATGCATATTATATTGTGACTGATTCCCAATAACTGGCTGAAAATAAAATGCTATACTATTTATTGTAAATTTTAAAAATAAATAAATGAAAATTAAATTACTAAATAATAAATTTAATTATTAGACAAATGGCCAAAATTATACAAATATTCTAAATAAAAATTGTAAAATAAATTATATAAAAATTTCAATAAATAATTATCATATTTATTATACATTATTTATTATATACTAGGATGTGCCAGTGTAATGACAGAAAGTAAAGTAGGACATACACTATACAGTATGTCAGCCCACTAGGCTATAGGCGCCGACTTTATTTATTTATTATATAATTTAATACTTATATAATTATAATAATTAAATAATAAATTAAATAAATAAATGGCCATAATTTAATTTCTATACTATTTTGCCTGAATAACAAATACAAATAAAGAACTAAGTAAATAAAAGGCTAAAATTAAAAGTCTAAATAAAAAATAAATAAACTAACCCTTTTCATGCAATGACTGATAGCCAGTAAATGGCTGAAATTAAAATTAGTGTTATTAAATTATGCTTTTAATAAATTATCAGTGCTTTCGAATATTATCTTTAAGTGAGCATTAGATGATGGCAAAGGTAAAACTAAGTAAAATGAGCGTGCACAATTAAATATCCCAATATCAACTGCTATTGATTCAAAAAGGAATAACAGTGATGCTTCCCTTAGCAAACCACTAATAAAACACTATTAAATCAATCAGTTTGTGACTAAACATTCAACATCGTCCATCCTCACCCTGTGCTTTCTCTCGTGCTTATAAACATGAGTTATTTTCTGTGCTCTCAGAGGCTGTTTAAGGGTGTGTGTGTGTGGATACTTCTGCACGTCTGCCATACTGAGGGATTAAGAGTCTCTCAGCCGCTCTGAACTGCTTCATTCATGTGTGTGTGTCAGACTGAGGTATCTCTGTCTCTCTGTAGTGGGATAAGAGGTCTGTCAGAGTGAAGAGCTGAGGTAAATCCTCCAGACTAACAGCAAACAGCCTTGTCTCCAGGTCTCATTCTATCATCTTTATCTGTTTTCTTTTTAAGTCCTCCACTCGTCTGTGTTTTTCTGGGTCGTTTCTCTGGGCAAAACTCCTCTCTAAGCACAACTGAAACGGGTCCTTGGTTCCGAGGCAGAACAATAGTGCTGAAGCGCCGTATTAAATAATATTGACAGAGGCCAGTGCTGAGGTGATGAAGCGCAGTCATGCGAACGCACGCTCTGCTGAGACATACACACAGACACAGACACTCACAGTTCAGTCACACACACACACACACTCCAGAGGAAAAACTCAAGATCACTTCACTGAAGGTAAAGCATGAAGTAAAGCAACGTTACTTGTTGAATTTTGCAAGTAAAGCATGTTTAATGCACTTTAAAAAAAATCTTGTCACACAGTTTAAAATGAACTTCACACATCTGCTAAAGACGAATAAACTGAGAAACTCACTGACCATAAATATCTAAACATTTTGCATTAACATTTTTAATTATGTTGCATTATTTTGTTGATGACAAAGATAAGAAAAACACCACAATATATTTTCAGCTATATTATTATTATCATTACTATTAAATCATTCAAATAAGAATTAACAAAGCTATCGATACATCTACACAGTTTATAGTATTTGCTTAAAAATTACATGAAATTATTACTATTATTATTATATTATTAATTACAACAAACAAAATGACTGATACAATTATTGTTGTTATTATTATTAAATCACTCTAATAAGAATTAACAAAGCTATTGATACATCTACATGGTATATAGTATACAGTATAATCACTCTAATTAGAATTAACAAAGCTATTGATACATCTACATGGTATATAGTATACAGTATATGCTTAAAAATGTAATGAAATTATTATTATTATTATTATTATTATATTTTTATTATTAATAACAATAAATCACTCCAATTAGAATTAACTAAGCTACAGATACATTTACTTGTTGTATAGTCATTATTTAAAATTATTATTATTAATAATAATATCATCATCATTATATACTAGATATACATTTATTATTAATATTATTCATTAGTTAATTAGAATAAACAAACTATTGATACATTTACTAGTTGTATAGTCACTACTTAAAAAATAATATACAAATGTAATATTATTACTGCAAATCTACTGACATGTAAATGGTGTACAGTCATTGCTTAATCATTAAATGAAATGAAATCATTTTAATCGGAATGAACAAAGCTGCCTGTCATCATAACTCTGGTTAGGCTAATGCTGCTGCTCGTGAAGCTCAAACCAAGCATCAGAGACACTGTGTTACACTTTCTGAGGATAATAATCAATGAATGGCTTACTTACAGTCTGCAAATTAAACTGAGAAGTATTTAACTTACCAAAACACTCACAGACACACTCACAAACTCTAGAGAGAAGCTACAGGAAACCTCAGTCACGAGACACACGCAGATCCTGAACTGACTGAGCGTGCACACACACACACACACACACACACAGGGATCATACTCCCTCAGATCATTAAGGGCGTCGGTTTCTAATTAAAATGAAATGATAGTGTTTTGTTCATGGCACTGATGCAGATCACCTTCTCTCCCACGGCTCCTGGGTTGCCGATTCCTCCCGGGGGTCCCTGTGGTCCATCGGCTCCTGGGGGTCCGGAGGGGCCTCTGGGGCCAGGAGGACCGGGTGGACCCTGAGAGAAAAGAAAAGAAAGCTCAGTTTCTATTAAAATACAATTACATTTGATCAAAATGACTGTGTGGATGTGGATGTGTACCATCTGACCGACGTCACCAGTCTCTCCCTTCTCGCCCGGGGGTCCAGGCAAACCCTGCACACAAACACAACTAGTTAAAACCAACCACAACTCAAACTAACAGTTAAATCCTGTCCAAACTACATTACAGTCCACATGAGATGCTATTTGCAGTCCATTTTACTTCCACAATCTGACATATTTCCAAGGTGAGACTTTTATCCATCTGGAATAAATTTGCTGATGAATTAAAAAATATATATTATATTGTGGACTATGGTGCCATAACGGTTTTAGATGGTGATATCATGGTATTTAATGATTATCATATTCACATACAATTCCATGCACAAGTTCAGAGTCAGTAATAAATTTTAAAAGTCTAAATACTCTTACCATGACCACAATTACATTTATCAAAAAAAAAATAAAAACAATAAAAACATTAAAAATCATAAAAATTATTACAAAATTAAACTAACTGTTTGCTATTTGAATATATTTCCAAATTGTAATTTATTCCTGTGACGCAAAGCTGAATTTTCAGCATCATTACTCCAGTCTATAAAAATATTTTCATTACTTGAAATAAAATTAACGTTAACTGAAATAAAATAAAATATAAAAAAGCCTTAATCTTATTTTATTTCAACTAGTTGCCAAGGCAATATTTAAATTTTTGCCTAGTTTAAATTGAAGTACTAAAATAACTAAAACTGAAATAAAATTAACAAAAACTCTAATCACATAAAAAGCTATTTAAAAATGTTAACTAAAAAAACAAATATAAAAAGGCCTTAATATAAAAAAACATTAAACTCAACATTATCAGCTAGTTGTCAAACCAACATTAACACAAAAATAAAAACAAAAAAAACAAAATAAAAAATTTGAAGTACTAAAAAAACTATATAGACATATTAAAAAACAAAAAAAAAAAACAAAAAAAAAAAAACAAAAAAAAAACCTTAACTCAAATAAAAGAACTAAAAAATTAAGAATAAAAAAAAAACAAAAAAAAACTTAAATAAAAATTTGAAGTACTAAAATAACAAACAAAAACTGAAATAAAAATGAATAAAAACTATATAGGCATTAAAAAAACTAATTAAAAATTATAAAAACTTAAAATATTATTAAAATTAAAATCAGTCAAAATATGAGAGGTAAATATAAGGATTGCAATAAAAAACCTAAAATACATTTAAATATGATTTGTAAATGAAAAGATAACATCTAAATCAATTTAATCAATTAATAAAAACTATGATATCAAACTACGACAACAACTCTACTAAACAGTGTTTTAAACAAGCAGAAACCAAACTTTGAGTTCTAACCTGAAGGCCGACAGGTCCTGGTGGTCCTGGGAAGCCTCGTGCACCCTCATCTCCCTTCTGCCCAAACAGACCCTGCTGACCTCTGGGACCGGGCTCTCCATCAGCACCCTGCAGGGAGGAAGTGACATCACTAACACCGCTTATACCGCAGCAAGACATACGGCATGTAAGAAATGGCTGACTTCATTATACTCACAGGTGGACCCGGCTGACCTGGAGGACCTTGGCTACCGACGGGCCCCGGAGGACCCTGAAGAATGGCAGAAAGAAGGAGAAAAAATAAATGAGGAGAAAGAAAAAGCAAGTGAGCACAACTCACAACTTGATTTTCATAACAAAGACAACATCTATATTCATAACGGCGCAGTGGTAATAACAGAACGAATGATCGTTGTGGGAGAACGACACAAACAAACAGACGAATCCAAACAGGACTCATTGAAGAAATGATGTTTTCAGACTCAAGTGGAATGCAGATGTAAACAGTAAATTCAGAGTGACTCACCTGCTCGCCCTTGTCACCTTTGCTTCCCTTCTGTCCCGGCTCTCCAAGCTCGCCCTGTCACAATAACACAGCATTTACATGTGCAAATAATATCTAGCAAATATATAAAAATGTCACATGATACAATAATACAAATTTTACAAATCCAGTATCTGAGTTTGTTTGGGACAAAAATCGCTTCTGCTCACCAAGGCTGCAATTATTTGATCAAAAATACAGAAAAAACAATAAAATTGTGAAATATTATTGCAATTTTAAATAACCGTTTTCTATTTGAATATATTTTTAAATGTAATTTATTTTTGTTATGCAAATCTGAATTTTCAGCATCTTTACTCCAGTCTTCAGTATCACATGATCCATTCTAATATGCTGATTTTCTGCTCAAGAAACATTTCTATTATTATCAATGTTAAAAAGAGCTGTGCATATCATGATTTTTTAGGATTCTTTGATAAACATAAAGCTCAAAAGAACATAATTTTTTTGTGACATCATAAATGTCTTTACTGTCATTTCTGATCAAATTAATACAGCCTTTTAGAATAAAAGTAAAAAAAAAATTTTTCAACTTTTGAACAGTAATGCATTCACATTCATATGGTATTAACATGAAACTCCAAGGACAATCAAATAATACAATGATATTATAATTGTATATGTTGAAATAAAAACGTGGTATTAACATGGTACATGCCTAAAAAACATGGTATTGCCAGGGTAAGCAATAATACTATACTATACATTTTGGGCATTTTTTTTTTCTTTTCTCAGGAAACTAACACTGTTATTTATTCCTCTGACTATATTTCCCAGAAGGCTTTGCACCTGTCACACATGGCAGAGCCTACACGTACATCCTTCAAATATCGCTCACACCTTAAAACTGCCAATGCTAACACATGTTGGTGTCACACACACCCTAAATCTGTGTGTGTAGGTGTGAGTGAGAGTGTCACGGTGATGTCATTTCCCTGACAAGTGTTAAATGAGATCCTTTCCAATAAGGCTATCTGCATATTTGATTCCCTGCACTGTAATATCATGTCTACTTCAGTATCACGTATATTTCTTATTTGAATGTGACATTGCTATGTTGCTAATCTAACGGTTTGATACTCTAATAAACACAAACCACACACAAATACAGAAAACACCTGGTATTTAAAGAAATAAATGTATTAACATGCTAACTTATGAGTTTAATCGCAATTAAACATTAATTTAAAATTAAAAACCCTAGTAATCTAAGCTTCTTTTGATTCTCAAATAATTGGCCATGTGCAGAGCAAATATTGAACCATCCATCCATTCCTCTAGAGAAAATATTGATCAGACAGTGGAGTCATTTGATCTATGTGTGTGTGTGTGATGTGACCTTCGCTTAATCATCAAGCAAACCCATCAGATTCATCCATGATCATCAATTTCATGCCCACATCTCTCTGTCTTTCTTCTATCACTACTTTTTCTTCTGTACCTTATCACCGTCCTCTCCTGGGGGTCCGATGGGTCCGGCAGGGCCTGGAAGTCCCACAGGTCCCTGAATACCATCTCTACCAGCTGGGCCTTGAGGTCCTTTCTCGCCCTAATATGAGAGGATATACTCAGTTATTGAATCATTTGACAGTGAAATGAAGCTCAGAAATGAAGACAGAGAGAGTTTGAGGAAGTACTTACAGGTCCACCTTTCTCTCCAGCGGGTCCCGGGGGTCCTTGAGGTCCGGGTCGGCCCGGGAGGCCGGTAGGTCCAGCTGGGCCAGCAGCACCACGTTCACCAGGAGAACCCTATGAATTTGTGAATTTGAAATTTCATAACAGATATACAGCTGCCATTTGCTAATGAAAGCTTGATGATCTGTTTGATTAATTATGCATTTGTTCTTGAAAAAGATTCATATGGAGGCGTTGACAGCCGGCATGCATATATGATTTTTAATGCAGAAATAAATGCTGTGTTTTCAAGTTACTGATTATATAATTACGCATATTGCGGCATTATATAAGATATCAGTAAATTTGAATATTCAAAATCCTGGAGTCAAGACTGCATGAAAAGAGAGAGAAAAGATGAACAGATAAACCTTTTGATCGTTTTTAATCATCTATCATAAACATGCACTAGATTTTTTTCCTTTATTTATTACTATTTGCCACATTCATTATTATATATTAAAATATTTCATATTGAATATATTTAATTTAGTATTTAACATTTAAATACAAATATTCATATTTGAGCATCTTCTTTCAATTGCATTCATTAATAACACTGTTTAAGATGTTCACCTGTACAGTTCCATTCAAAAGATTTCGTAATGGTTTTGAAAGATTTATTTTATTTGTTTTACAAGGCATTACTTCTTCGATCAAAAATACAGTAACACAGTAAAATTATAAAATGAAATAAGTGCTTTCTGTCATAATATATTTCTTTAAGAATCCTTTGATGAATAGAACATTTAAAAAATGCAGAGTTTATTTGAAACAGTAATCTTTTGTAACACTGTGAATGTCCTTACTGTCACTTTTGATGTATTCAATGCATCCTTGCTGAACAAAAGTGTTATTTTCTTTTGAATGGTAGTGTGTGTTGAACACTTGTTGATGCCCTTTCTGCACTATCCACTCTAAAACTTAAATTAAATAGGATAAAAAAATTATTTTCAGCACATTTATAAAAAAAAGTCAACATAAATTCAATCAGTTAAAGTCCTAATGTTTGCCTGATACTGAAGATATACTGTAAATCATCCATGTCATATGAACTAAATCACTGTACTCACTGAAAACCCAGTGTGTGGAGCAAAAGGACAAAGGAGAAAGAGAAAACAAGGTAAACAAGCGAATAACAAAGCAGTTGGAGAAGAGATGGACAAAAAGAGAGAGCATGTCTACTTACAGCGGGTCCAGGTGGCCCTGGAGGTCCTTCATTCCCTTTCAAACCTGCAGACCCCTGCAAACACACACAAAAAATTGCTGAACGCACACAAACACGTCCATGTGCTGCTTCACGACACATTTGATGGGTAGAGGTGACACGGGGATGTACTATTTATACTGAACAACAAACTGAAAGTTCAAATCATGAAAGAGAGATGCTGGCCTGTGCAGAATTTAAGGGCGAGATACACAGAGTGTGATACTTGGGGTTAGGGGTTTGTTTGTGATACTCACCACAGGGCCTGGTAAACCTCTCTCGCCTGGGAACCCTCGCAGTCCTGGAGGTCCATCTTTACCCGTGGGTCCTGCGGGACCTGGATCTCCCTGTCAAGACCAGATATGAATTGATGAATAGATAAATGTTTTTGATCTGTGTATATGTAACTTTATTGGGTGTAAATATTGAAGTGTGTATGGCCTGAATTTGTTCGCACCTTTGCTCCCTCTTTCCCAGCAGCTCCAGGCAGACCCTGTTCACCGGGTGGTCCTGGGGGTCCAGGGTGGCCTCGCTCTCCCATTGGTCCTGTTTCACCTGTTGGTCCCTGAACCGAAAGAGAGATGGATTATGGGTAAGGTAGTGGGGTAGATGAATCTTTTGGTTGACAATGAATCAGCTCAGTTGACGATTCCTAGTGAATCGATTCAAAACAGATTTGCAATTTCAGAAGGGCTTAATTCACCAGTTTTCATGTGATTTATTTATGCATATTGCTATTTTAACAAACTATGATTCATTCAAATTATAACGCTTTAAATCTAAATGAAAAATTAGCTAGGACTAAATATGAATATATATTGTATATCTTATCAATTATATAAAATATCTGTAAAACCTGAAAATGAAAAAATTAAAAGAGAGATAAAATGTGAAATAAAACCTAAAAACATGTGGAAAATGCTAGGCGTGCCGATTTCTGCTTTTTTCCCAAAGCCTTCGTGCACTTGCGCTCCCGAGGCATTTGCTGTTGCTAAGCAACAATGACCTGCACTCTCCAAGAAGATGCGTAAATTTCAGCAAAGGATAAATGGAATTGCAGCACTAAAAAATTGCTTGCAGTAGCTCTGTTACTAAATTTATTTAAAAATGGCTATCCATATACAGCTATGATCAGCTGTTCCTTCATCTTGGCTGAGCTTTCAATGTTGTTACAGGAAAGGATGAAGCTGATTGGTTGGTTCTTGTCACATGACCCATGGTGCACTTGCGGCATTCTGAAAAGTTTAAATGTTTTTATCTCGATGCAGCACAGACGCACGAGCCTGGAAAAAATGCGCATCGTGACCGCATCGCTTCCATTATGAAAAGACACGATATGTGAACAACCCTTAAAGATAACCGTATAAGCACACAACTACTTATCTGACTTTATTACAAATTCTCCACATTTTATTTTAATATGAAGTAATTAACAAATATAAAAAAAAACATTAATATTACATATAGTACTTAATATTCAAATACAACATTTTATATAAAAATGTATATTCATATATTTATATTGAAGTGGGGTACATGAATCTTTTGGTTGCCACTGAATCAATTCAATTCCATTTTAATTTGCAGAATGGTTTAATTCACCTCAGCAAAGCAATTTGCAAAGTTTGCAAATGATTAATTTATGTATATTGCTACTTTAACAGAAAAAGATTAATTCAAACGCTAACATTTTAAATCTACAGCAAAACAAATAATTCATTATTACAAAGTCATATTTAAAGGTCAATTTGTAATCGATGCATCTGGAACACAATGAACGGTTATAGTACTAGTTATTTCATAGTTCAAAAGTGTGTTTGTAAAGTATAATCAAGGAAAGCAATCAAAAAGTCTGGAAAACATACATTAATAAAGATGCTACAGGTGTTTCAGGAAGATCAGTGGTTATGCAAATTATGCAACATGAAGAGCGAAAGAAAGAAAATCAGATTATATGCATCCATTTGCATGGCAGAGCATGTGTACTTGAACATCCATATGTGTGTATGTGTGGCACTGTTGAAACCTGTGCCCACCTCAACATTTGCATAAAAAGCAGAATATCATGATTGCTTATGAATAATTCATTACCCAGTCAGCGCCAACATCTAACCGCATAAACAAAAGCATGTCAGGAGACAAAGCCCAGACAGGCCAACAAACGGCCCATATGTAACCTAATGGAGCCATTATGATTCCCCGGTGACAACCTTAGGACACCTTTAAGATAATCAAATGAGCGAGTGATGGCTGCTGACAGCCTCATGAATATGTAGCACATGTCTCTGGCCTCTGCCTGTGGTAGCCGCTCTGGAAAAACAGATGGGTGTGTGGGGTGTGCTGCTTTCTAAGTGAAATGCTTTAGAATGTTTTATTCTTCTGCGGATGGTAGATGCAGCCTAGAGTGGAGCGCGTCTAATGCCTCCAGAGCATTAAAGATACAACAGAGTGTAGAAGCAGCTTCAAATGCTTGAAAACAGCCCAAATTAGCATAGCACTGGAAAGCAGATTTTTATATTTCGTTCAGAACTCCCTGTCACTTCGCTAGGTTGTTGTTAGCGGTTACCAGAGCATTGCTTTGTGGTAGCTAGGGAGCTCTGGGCGGTTGCTATGTGGTTTCTTGCTGGTCCAGGTCAAAAAGTCACAGGTCTTTGAAATATTTTGATCCTGGATTAATGAAATATCTGGACAATGTTGTTTTGGTATTATTTATATACTATTGTATTCATGTTTTGAATTTGCTTTAATTTTCAGATTTCAACTTTGAATGTTTTTTTTTTTTTTTAGTTTTAGTAATTTGGTTACGTGTTTGGGCTTTTGTTATGGCATTTGTAGTTGTTTTAGCCATAAGTCATTTTTAATTTCAGTTTTAGTCATTTTAATAATACAGCTTAAACATTTATTTCAGTAATTTCATTTCAACGCAAAATTTCTAATTCTATTTTTAGTTTTTTATCTAATATTTATATTTAATTTTATTTCAACTTTATTTTTATTCCAGAAAATTTTTATAGTTTTAGTTAACAATAACAACACTGTCTAGTGTTAGTAATTTTAATAATTCAGCTTAACATATTTATTACACTTATTTCATTTCAAGGCTTTATTTATAATTTTATTGTTATTTGTAAGTTTTTCATCTAATACAATAACAACACTATCTTAAAACTATAAATTAATTCAATAAAACTTAAAAAATTCAATTCAACAATAACAACACTGTCCAGGGGGTTAGTAAATTTAGTAATTCAGCTTAATATATTTATTTCAGTTATTTAATTAAATTTACATTTTTTATCTAATATTTATATTTAATTTTATTTCAACTTCATTTTAAATTCAGAAAATTATTTTTTATACTTTTAGTTTACAATAACAACACTGTCAGTGTCATATTTAGAAATCATTTAGAAAATTTGAATATTTGAACTTCGGCATTCTGTGTTCCATTTACCTGAGGTCCGACTACACCTGGGGGTCCGGGAGGTCCAGTTTTACCTTGGAAACCCTGCCAGAAGAAAATACAAGTGAGTTTTTTTAAGCACAAGTGTGTGAATAAAAGTGTGTGTGTTTATATCAGTTATATCAGACGCCACTCACAGTCTCTCCTCTCTGGCCAGGGTGTCCAGGCAGCCCGTCCTTTCCGGGAGGTCCCTAAAAACAAGAGAGAGAGAGAGAGAGAGAGAGAGAGAGAGAGAGAGAGAGAGAGAGAGAGAGAGGAAATCAGGACAGATGACTGGATGAAAGAAGGATTTCTATAGTTATTTCTAGTGTTAACATCACTTACCGGTGGACCCTTAGGGCCGGGGAATCCAGTAGGTCCTGCTGATCCTAACGGACCCTGTAAGACAGGACAGAAAAGAGCATTAAATCTCTCTCTCTGAAGCAATAATCAATACTTTGGAAGGATTTGAATATTATTTAAACCGTACCCGTTCACCGGGTGGTCCTGGGGGGCCATCGCTTCCTGAGTTGCCCTGTAAAAGAGGGGAGGAGAAACAAAGTAGAAAAGGAAAATTAAACAGAACGTTTTAATATTTCAGAATGTTTGTATAAACATCCATGCAAATGCGATTAATTATTAATATCGTAAAACTTATGCTTATTGCCCGAGGTAATGAGTGCCATTAAAGATTTGTTTGACTGATAGAGGATATGCAGATGGATAAAATCCCTGTTGCATTTAGATTCGCCCCAGCTGAGCTTGCGTTTTGAAATGTAATAGGAGCACCATTTGCTCCTGTCAACACGTTTAGCTTTCACAGCACAACAAATGATGAGAGAGGGTTAAAATATCCTGAAGGCCGAGATGTTTTCTTTCAGTCAGTCAGGGTATGGTGTGCTTCTCCTAATTGAATTTTTATGTGCCAAATACTTGTTTTATGCACACTTGAATGCATGCATGATATGGTTTTTTTTATGTTTTTACATTTGCATGTCATATTATTTATTTACTAAGGTAGAAGACCCTGAAAGGGGGCTTTGCCTCATTATGTCATCATCTCATTTCATTATATAATCTTACAAATACAGAACAGTGATGAAAAAGGACAGTCTCACCTTTGGTCCTGCTTTACCAGTTGGTCCCCTCGGCCCTCTTTCACCACGGGGTCCCTACAGAAACAATCACAAGAAGTTTGAGAAAGTGTGTGTGTGAAATCAGGCCTAAACTGATGTTTGTTTTTGTCTTAATTTATTGCCTTACCGTGGGTCCTCTCTGTCCTCGGGGTCCCGGCTTTCCTGCTGTGCCCTGTTTGTAAGAGAACATAACGTGAATTAATGGAGAAATAAAAAACAAATATATCTCTGTTCCCTATTATTACTTTTATTAGTATTATTATTATTATTATTATTATTATATTTTTAAAAGATATTATAATGAATACATTCTAATAAAATAAGAAGCATAAGCATGCATTTTTTAGAATATATTTGTTACATCTAATAAATTCTAATAATATAAATATTTTTCATTAACAATAATAATTCAATTGAGCGTTAATAATTAATAAATATAATATTATTTATTCCTAAAGGATATCTATGTTATATGTAATAAATCCTAGTAAAATAAATAGATTAATATTTTAAAATGAACAATTATATATAATAATTAAACTGTCCATCGAGTGAATAATTATTAATTTCATATTATTTATTTTTATAAGGTATTTGTTATATTTAAAATATTATAAATACAATAATAATATATAACTATTAAACTACAGTTTCTGTTCAAAAAATTAAAAAAACTCAAAGAATTCAGTCATTAAAAATGATGGTCATTATTTGCGTAATTTAAATAAACTCATAAGCAATATTTCTTTCAGCCTAAAAGAACATTGTGATTAATGTGATTATCTGTAGATTATATTAGCATCTCTCCATCTCATGAATACTTCATGCAGATAGTTATGGTGGAACAAAGAAAGTTTTGCATCAACAAATGGATGCAGTCTGTGAGTCTGTGTGTGTGTGTGTGTGTTTAATGGCTTGCGAGAATAAGAGGGTTTTGGATTATAATGTGTTTATGGGAGACTGCATTGTCTTCCTAATGGCAGCCGGCTGCAGCTCTCAGCTCAAATGTGATGATATACAGCCAATAAAGCATCCGTGCGGAGAGCTGGGGGTTTACTCAGGGCCTATCCCAGTTTTTCTTGGCCATAAGGGCTCTGATAACACACACACTACAGCTCAGAGACTGTTAGCTTCCATACAATGAGACAAAACCCTATGATGTGCACAAGCTGAAATGACTACTTTTATTACATTCTTTGTTGGTGTTTTTGTCATTTTTATTTATTCTGCCTATGGTATGACATGACGGTGAGTAAAAGATGACAATTTTCGTTTTTAGGTAGAGTTATTTTAGTATTATTTACATACTTTTTAGTATTATTTATATATTTTCAGTTTTCTTTTTAATTTTGGTTTAATGTTAGTTTTTGGTTTAATTTTTAGTTGAAATGTTACCATTTAGGTTAACTTTTATTTCAGTTTTAGTTTTTGGTTATTTTTATATTTTCAATTTTCATGTTTTGAACAGTTTTCGATTTAGTTAAATATTCCCCTAATGATGCTTCTGAATTTCTGAATTGCATTGTATTGAATATCTTAAAATAACACGACAGAGAATCAGAATCTAACTGGAATAGAGCTAAATTAATTTTCTTGCTCACTTCATAAGATTAATCAAACTGCATTTATTGAAATAGTTTATATAACATTAGTCTTATTCTATCTTTTGTGTTATGTTAGCCTAAATGATTACCCTGCATTTCTTTCTCAAAATCCACAAACTCGAGAGAAAACCAGTGAGCGTATATCTTTTCGCTACTCAAAATACATCAATAAAATAAGATGAGGAAAAAGGGTGCGTGAGAGAAATAAAATGAGACTTTTTTACACACCCTCGTGCCCTTCTCTCCGCTGGCTCCTTGGAATCCCTGGAATCCTTGAGAACCCTGAAGAGGAAGAGAGCGAGAGGGATTAATTCACAGGTCCATCAAAGCGAGGAAGGAGAGAGGGATAAAAGGAGGAGAAGAGAAGAAAAGTGCTGTTGCAGCAGTGAATGCTGGGTCACGGTCAAACGGAAAGCTGACACCAGATGGCATTATGGGTAAATCCATTTAGCTTTGATCAAGAAGTTCAAACATGTCTGCCTTCCAATCCCGCTCTAATGCATGCGCGCACACACAACCTTGTCCTTCTATCACTACATGCACACACTCGAACACGGCCGCTGTGGATGCTGGGTAATCGCAGGCGGATCGGGTGTATTTACCTTGGGGCCTTGTCTTCCTGGATAACCTGGCAACCCAGGCACACCGAGCTTACCCTAAAATCAAAGTACACAGAAGAAACAAAACTAATCAGTTGTGACAAAACACTGACAAACTTCACCATGCATGTGTAGATATACACTCACCTTCTCTCCGGTCGGCCCGAGTGGTCCAGCATCTCCAGGTAAACCAGATCTTCCTTTGGGTCCCTCAGGCCCGTCTTCACCTCTGGGTCCGGCGGCACCAAGTTCTCCCTGAATACATCAAGATATATATGAGACATTTCCCTCAGAAACGAGAGATTTTGATATTTTTTGAGGTCTGTTCTGATGAATGATACATATATTGATAGGATAAATTACAGCTGTATGCCAGCCAATCAGAGAATCAGAGAATACTTCATTTACATTGACTGATGCAATAATTGAATGTATAAATAATAAAAGTTTCTTTCAGGGGAAAATACATTAAAAACGTATAGAACAAGTCCCTTTAAATTCCTCAGCAAACTTCCAAGGGGGCCTCAAAATGAGTTAAAATTTAAAATAAGACAAAACAAGCTTTAGAATCAGCTACAAAAAATAAAATTACAATATTTTTAAATGTATTTATTCACCCCCAAATTTCTAGAATGTTAAAATTGTATTATTTTAAATGATTAAATTATTTAAAGCAAACTTCCGAGAGGGCTTCGAGATGTTTTAATAAAAGACAGAAAGCTTTGAAATTAGTAAAACAACTAAAAAGTAACATATAAAAATAAAATAATTCACCCATAAAATAAATTTTACAATGAATTATTTTAAATAATTAAAATATTTAAAGCAAACTTCTAAGGGCACCAAGATTACTTAAAACATTATAAAATAAGACAAAACAATCTTTAAAATAAGCTAAACTAAATTAGCTAAAACTAATTTAATTCACCCCCCAAAAATTTTTTAATTATAATTTAATTAGTTATTTTACTTATTTTCATCTCCTAATTTCTGTAAATTAAAAAGGGCTTTCTTCAAATGTTTTTGGGTGGACATCTTTGAATAAACGATCCTAGAATTTAATAATGAAACAAGTTTGTGTGTGTGTTTAATGTTTTTGCCACTTTAGAGATATAATAGGCAAAAACTGGCGCTTGAGCAGCATGGGAATAGTGAAGTGTGTGCGTGCGTGGCATTTAACAAGAGTAAATGGTCATTTGGGACAATGTCCACCCACTTAAATCCAGAAGCGTTTGAAAATTGGTCCCTAATAACCCAGAGCGGTGCACGTTTGCTCATTACAGACATTTACCAGCTGAGTCAGCGGACTTTATAACACCAAAAAATCTGATCAATCAGGCTGAGCGAATATTATACATGCCCTTCAACCGACGTCTGGAGTCCTGAATGACAAAATTTCTCTGCTTTCTGTGTGAAAAATGTCTGTGAAATAGACTCGGGAGCGTGTCGCCTGGGGATATGTGATCACTAAGGTGTTTTTATCACATTTCTATGTGGCTGAATTCCCCTGTTATGGTCCTTAGGGTCTGTTTTTCTGTGTATGTCTATATTTATTCAAATCCCAAAGCAAGTATGAGGAAAAGTAATAGTAATGCACCACTAAATATAGACCCACTGTGATTTATGTGCCTCCTCAGAGATGCTCTGAGAATTAAAGATCGACCCAAGTGAAAAGAGAAATCAAATCCCATAATTCTCCAGAGATAAAGCCAAACACAAATAACCTCTTCAACCTGCGAATAAGTCTCTTACCCTGTCACCTTTGATGCCCATATCTCCCTTAAATCCCGGAAATCCGTCTTCTCCCTGAGAAGGAAAGAGATGAAGATTTGACACTGAGAGCGTTGCAAACATCCTTTTGCACATAATACCAAGGGACGGATCTCCATGGCAACTGCTATTTCTGTTATTTGCCGGGGCCTGATCTTATTTTCCTGCTGCACTCTCGCAGGATACAACTTTTTAATGACCAAAGCGGGAAGGTCAAAAATGCATCTTGGTGTACACCCGGTTTCCATATTCAGAAGCAGAAATGAAACATTAATGACACAGGAGCAGTGCATTAGCCGTCGGCACACACACACTCACAACAGCACGTATCCATATGGACCCAATCACACGAACACACTCTGAAATTACCTTTTCACCCTTGTTTCCTTTCAGCCCGCGGACTCCATCAGCACCCTGCGGACAGAAAGAGCGAAAGCGCAAAAGAAAAAAGATCAACAGAGTCCATCTAAACTTCAAAACCCTGCGATTGACTCACTGTATCACAAACACTGACTAGAAACCATGAAGGTGATAAAAGCTCTCAAACCCTAGCCATCTGCATCACACTCTACTGTCTATAACCTGACTCACAGTGGATTACAATAGTGCATTTTAATTGAATTGCAGTTATTTTTAATGTATGCATTCATTTGGTATGAAATATAGATATATTTATACATTAGACAATTATCCTGATTCATCTGCCATTTTGGATAATGCATTCTTCACAATGCATTCTGGGATTACATCTTCCACGAAGACTGTCTTCTAACAATAATATAATGTAATATAATATATTATAACAGGGCTTTAAAATGGATTAATCGTGATTAATCACACCAAAATAAAAGTTTGTTTACATAACATAACACCACATGACATAACATAACATATAACATAACATAATAGGGCTGTAAAATCTATGAATCATGATTACTCGCACCAAAACAAAACTTTGTTTACATGATATACGTGTGTGTATACATATGTACATATAAATACACACACATGAATAAAAAAATCCATGTAATATATATTTAAATTTATATATAACATAAATCGTACTGTATATACCTGTAAATATGAATAAATCGATTTGACAGCCCTATATTATATTGACAGCCCAGTATAATATAATATAATATAATATAATATAATATAATATAATATAATATAATAATCTTTTTTTTTAATTCAGGCTTTAATTTAGTTTTTTTTATATATATGATCGCATTTTTTTTTCACTTTAATTCAGAATTTCATCTTCATATAACTTCAGTGAACAATTAAATCTAACAATCTAGCAATGACTTTTTTATTTGGTACAGTTGCAGAACAGTTTAACAACCAATTCTTTTTGAACTTAATGGGTCAGGACACAAAAAAAATCTGACTGATTTCTAACAATAAATAATATATTAAAATAATCTCATCTAATGTAACATAATAATTGAGAAATGTATCCTCATCACATTCAAGTGTCACTTCGGTAAATTACCTGCACTGCCTTATATTTTGGCCAAAAGAACGTATCTCAGAAGTTGTCTTTGATGCCTAAAATGTTGTCTAGGAACGCAACTTTTAGACATTTTGGAAGATGGCTATAAATTTCAGATGATTCAGAAACACTGGCAGGGTGCCGTCTCCGTTTCATTATGAGGAAAAAGCTAGAGGCAAAATAAGTTGGGTGACATTTCACTGACATCTTACTACTACAGAACTGCAATACCCACTGACCAATGAGAGAACGTTATGAGTTCTGCTATGACCAATGAGGATTAAAAAACACCTGCCTTTACACCTCGAGGCCCAGGATATCCGATCGGCCCCTGAGGACCAGGAGGTCCCTGTAAAACACAGTCAGTTATCGATGGAGTTATTACATTTGTACAAGAGAACTGTCTGTAAATGAACTCTTCGGAGAGGAATGAAGGATAAACATACCAGATGTCCTTTCTCTCCGGATGGCCCTTCTTTTCCTGGGTGGCCCTGTGTTTGTGACACAAAGATTAAGAGAAATGACATGTTATGCTGCAGTAATTAGATATAAAACCATGAAATGTGGATAGAATAGGCCTTGAGAATAGATGCGAACAATGTGTGTCTGTGAAGAACTGCCAGGCAGGTCACTGTACTGTAATTATTAATACAATGAAATCTCTCTGATACACAAACAACAGAGCTTGAGATGATCAGACGTGAAGCATGTGTGTGTTTTCCAGACTCACCGGAGGTCCATCGGCTCCTGGCATTCCCGGTAAGCCTGGTTTTCCAGTGGGACCCTGAGAAGAGGAAAACCAGAATAAGCACTCAGTCCATTAACACTCAGCACACACTTCCTGTTTCAACACACATGCATGACGATCATCCAGTGGAGCGATCAATAAGTTAAAGTGGTCGGTGTGTAGAAGGGTTAATGATGAAAAGGTATGGCCTCAATTCTTAAATATGTAAGCTTTGTATTCATGCAGGATTGAAAAAACAATAAATTCAATCAATATTTTACTATATCAATATATCAATATAATGACTATAAAAAATATCAAGTGGTGTAAGTAAAAGTAAAAATTAAATATACACATAAAATGGCTTTGATTTGGCAGTTGTCATAACTATTTTCAAATCATATCGTTTCTTGTTTTTGGCAGTCAAATGAACAATAATATAAAATGGCTTTGATTTGGCAGTCAAATGTTTTTTTTTTAAATATTATATATTACTACTACTACTACTAATACTAATAATAATAACAATAATAATAATAATAATAATAAAACAAAACTGTTTATAATAAACAATAATAGAATATTTCACCAAAAGAATTATTCTATATTACAATCTGCAATTTTTAAGCCCAGCAAAAAAGAATTAACAAAAAAATAATAAATAATAATAATAATAATTTCAATTTAGAAATGCAAAGGCTTATAATCTGTAAAAAAAAAAATCTTGAAAGAATCTTCTTATGCTCATCAGAGCCGCATTTGTTTAATCAAAAATACAGTAAAATCAAAAATATTGTGAAATATTATTACCATTTAAAATAACTGTTTTCTATTTCAATATATTTTAAAATGTAATTTATTCCTGTGATGCAAAGCTGTATTTTCAGCATCATTACTCCAGTCTTCAGTGTCACATAAGCTTTTAGAAATCATTCTAATGCTGATTTGCTGGGCACTCAAGAAATATTTCTTATTATTATCAAAGTTGAAAATAGTTTTTTTTTTTTTTTTTTTTTTTTTTTTTCTGGAAACCCTGATACATTTTTCACAGGATTCTTTAATGAGTAGAATGTTGAAAAGAACAGCATTTATTTGACAAACACACCTTTTGTAACATTATACAGTATCATGTAAATGTCTTTACTGTCTTGATCAATTTCATGCATCCTTGATTATTAAAATGATTAATTTATTTTAAAAAAAAACTTAACCTTAAACCTTTTGAACAGTAGTGTACTTATGAAATATATTATAATCTTCATCACTAAGAATAAATGTCTTGTCATAAGACATAAACATTATCAACAGAACACTACACACACACACACACACACACACAAACTCTATATAAGGGCATTGATCCATTAACCAGAAAAGCATCCTTCCATCGCTCATCCACACGTGATCTCACCTTCTCTCCTGGAGGTCCGATCGCTCCCTGAGGACCTGGAAGTCCCTGTGAAAGAGGACAGAATTAGAGGATATTGACTGGTTAATGAAGTCAACGATGGGTGGGTTAGATAACGTCTGAGTGGGTGTGGCTTGATGAATACCTGAGCTCCGGGGTTGCCTTGTTGTCCTGGAGGTCCTGGCTCACCTTGAGGACCCTGACGGGTGAAAACAGGAGCATAATAATGTGAATATGTGTGTGTGCGGAAGCAAGTTTGTATGTGTGTGTTTGTGTGTCTCAAACTTACAATGTTTCCTTTAGGTCCAGGATGTCCGTCCATACCAGTCACACCCTAAAATGATAAAAGAAGGATCAAAATAAATGGAAACGAATTGAACACGTTTAAAAAATATTTACACATTTACATACTCTCACATTTAAAAAAAAATATATAGACATTAATTAAGCTATTTATTTGTAAGTAAAGAAATACCGTGAAGGTTAATGACTTGATGAAAACTAATTCAGATAAAGATAAAGTGTGTACTCACGGGAGATCCTGGGGGCCCCTGGGGACCTTTGGGGCCCAACAAACCACGAGGACCCTGAAAAAGAGAAGACGGAGAAACAGAGAGTTGTGTTCAGCTGAAAGTGTCTGATAATAGAGGCATAAAGTGGGTAGCATTCGCCCGGTCATGTGACCTCAACATAAATAAAACAGCTTTTTCCATGCCTTTTACATGGTTTCTCATTTCATGTGCTTCGTTTTAAACATACTCGCCTAAAGTAATACTTATTTCTTATTTACATGAAATAAAAATAATGTAGTTAAAAACAAAATAAATGAGACAAAGTGTCCTACCTTCTTGTTCAAATAATGCATTAAAAAAATTTAAACGCTAGAAAGCGTTCCATTTATTTCGAAATGTTTTACATTTGCACAAATAAAATAAATTCAAATAAATAAAATAAAATAAAGCTTTCACCCAGCCATGTAATTTCAACGTGAATAAAACATTCCACCTTTTTTAAATGTTCAATAAATGTTGAAATAATAAAATAAAATAGTGTTAGCCCAGTCATGTGATCTCAACATAAAAAACCCCCAGCTTTTTCTATGCCACTTAAATGACTCTTCATCTCATGTGCTACATTTTCAAACAGGAGCCTAAAACACTACTGATTGTGTTTCTGTGTCTATGCAAGAGCAGATGAAGTCACTCTCAAACTAAATGGTGAACATGGAGCGCCACCTGCTGGACAGACTCTTAAACTGCTTCTTTAACTAGTGGTTAATTGACTCAAAGTTTCAGCTCTACTACACTTTCTGTCTCTGAATGTTTCTCTCACTTCACATCCATAGTGAGTAAAACACCTCAAAAAATGAGTGACATGGATCTGCTGGGATACTGGAGGAAATATGAACTCACTGGTTCTCCGGGCAGACCTCTGGGTCCGACCTCACCATCATCGCCCTGGGATACAGGAAATGATGTCATCATGATGTCAAGATTCATTTAGATACAGAACAATAACATTGATGATGAAGGAAACCGGAAGCAATTAAAATAAGAAGCTCATACTCTTTCTCCATCCTCTCCTGGAGGCCCAGGTGGCCCATGAGGACCTATCTCACCCTACAAAAACAATGACAAAGACACACTCATTAGTTTTCATAGAATGAATCACCCTCCTTTTTACATGATTACTGCCATATAAATAAATAAATAAATAAATAAATAAATGGATATTAAATTTGACCTTAACTAAAATTATTTCATTACAATTAGCCAAATCATGAATCATGTATTGCAGAAAGCCATTTAAAAACAAAATAAAATGTATTTGAAAATAAAATCAAATATATAATTAAATAACTGTTCAACTAAAGTGTTTCACTTATTTTAAAATTTTACACTGTGATGCTTTGACTGCAAAATACATTTTAAAAAATGGACATTAAACAGAAATCTCAACTGAAATAATTTTGTTAAGACTTGCCAGTCAGAGCAAGGTTATTATAGTTAATTAAAACTAAAACAGAAACTTAAAATTAAAACCTTAAAGTATTAATAAAATAAAAAAAAATAAAATAAAAAATAAAATAAAATAAAATAAAATAAAATAAAACTTTTCGGCTCATTGTTCAATTTGAGTTTTTAAGTTTAATTTGACAAACTAAAACAACTAAAACTAAAACTTAAATAAAAATGAATAAAAACAATATAGTCATATATTAAAAAAGACATGAAAAATGACAAACGCAGAAGTAATTTACTACAAATATAAAATATAAAAATAAAAACTGATAAAAAAATAATAATAATTATACTCAAATATACTAATTTTAAAAAGTGTTTACCCTGTGACCCTTTTCTCCAGGCAAGCCAGCGAGCCCATCGAATCCTCGGTCACCCTGTGAAGCACACAGACAGGAAACAGTTCAGAATGGCAAAATATTAACATTTTATAAATGAGAAACTACTGTACTTTCTCTACATGAAATCAAAACTGACCCTTTTACTTTCTGGCATCTTATTGTGCACAGTTCATTATTGTGTGTATATATGCGAAAATATATTTGTTGTAAAATACGTTCATCTCATTCGTTTTACCTTTGGTCCCGTCTGTCCAGGCATCCCTCTGGCTCCATCTGAGCCGGGTCGACCCTAAGCCAACATGATTCTTGTTTATAAATTTTGTTATACAGAATGATCAGGTTAATAATAACAACAACAAAACGCAAACGTACCCTTCTACCAGGCTTTCCAGGAGGGCCTATGGATCCCAGTGGACCACGAGGACCCTAAAAACACACACACAGGTCTCACAACAGCTCTATCTTGCATTAAAATGTCTTCAAATACTGCCAAATAGCTGAGGATTGTGGGTAATCTGTGATGCCTACCTGAGGTCCTGATTCCCCAGACTCTCCTTTCAGTCCAGGAACACCAGGAGAACCCTGGGAAAATCAAATCAAGCTTGAAATATATCAGATTCATCATAATATCATAGATATCATCATTTTGACAGACTGAAAACAGATATACAGACGTACCAGAGGACCGGGACGGCCCGTCAAACCCATGGGTCCGGTTGGACCCCTCATCGCCAGCTATATAATAATGACACAGAGCAATTAGTTTGCATAGAGATGTGTGTGTGTGTGTGAGAGAGAGAGAGAAATATAGTGTGTATTGGTGTAAGTGTGTGTTTTTACCCTGGCCTGCTGCATGATGGCTTGCATCTGAGCCTCTTGGGCAGAAACTGCAGGACCTTTATGTCCGCTGTCGCCTCCTGTACTCATGCGGAACTACAGAGACAGAACCAACTCATCAACATTTAGACTATCATAGTTTACTTTGGACAAAATAGCATGAGTGAAAAATGTTCCACTTGTTTTAGAATGTTCAACATATGACCAAATTAAATCAAATTACTTGAAAATAAAATATTTCCAAATTCAAAATTTTTAAATAAATATATACATTTAATCCAAAACACAAGTTACATGCTACATTCATTTTTTTTTTTTTTTTTGTGGAATCCAAAACACAAGTTACATGCTACATTCAATGAGTGGCATCCAGTTATAGCACAAAATAAAATTCCTCTAAAAACATTTTTTACAGATTTTAATAAGATTTGAGTTTCACCTAGTTAAAAAAGTTCAGTATATCATCAAATAAAATAAAACAAAATGAAATAAAATAAAATAAATTAAAATAACACCAATTCCACCAATTTTAAAATATCTTTATATGTTCAAATAAAAAAAAAATTTTGAATAAAATAAATGCATTTAAAATAAAATAACTCTAAAGGGTTTCACCAATTTAAAATATTCATTATATGTTCAAATAAAAAAATAACATAATGCATTTAAAATGAAATAGATATAAACTGTTCCATCTATTAAAAAAAAAACATTATATCTTCAAATAAAATAAAATGATGCATTTAAAAATAAAATAGTTCCAGAAAAAAAAAAAATTTAAAAATATAATAAAATATTAAAAAAAAAAAAAATTAAATCATGTATTTGAATATAAAATAATATAAAATAGATCTAAAGTGTTTCACCTAGTTAAAAATGTTCAGTATATATCCAAATAAAATAAAATAACAATAAAAAAAAGCAAAAAATAAAAAAAAATAAATCTAAATTTCAAAAAAAAAAATAAAAAAAATCTATTTTAAAAAGTTCATTATATAAAAAACAAACAAAAAAAAAATAAATTGTTTAATCTATTTTAAAAAGTTCATTATATGTAAAATAAACTAAACATTTTTTGAAAATAGCAGTAGTGTATAGTACGTACTGCAAAAAATAAATAAAAAAAATACACACATACATAAAAAATGTACTCTAGAGCTGAATTCAGACTAGCATACTACTATTTCTTCCATTTAAAGATAAGGCAGAAATAGTATGGTTAGTTGGTAGTATGCAGTTGTGTGGTAGTGTGCAGTGTTTCTGTGCCTTTGTCTGTGTACAGGAGTCAAGTTATTCAGGACTGCCATCTGGTGGCTGAACTCAGTCACTACACTTCCAACAGTATGACCATACTGTAAGTTTCAAAGTAAATCTGTGCTTCATGGCTCTGTATTGATTTTCATGGGTATTTTGGCGGGGTGAGGAGAGGTAGTATTTAGGGTGCGGTTTAATTACAATCACATGTTGACTATAAACACATATACAACATGGACAACATCATTTTTAATGTGGTGTTCAGAACATCTGGATTTGCCATGGAAACATTCCAGAACTCATTGTGAAGTCGATACATGCCCACCAATAAAAAAAAAAGCAAAAAAAAAACTACATCAAAATAACAGCTGGGAAAGAGGAAATTTGGAAAAGCTGAGAATATGATGTGGAATCTGTGAAATGTCTCACTGCATTAACCAGTGTGTGATTGATGGAGAATCACAGCAGCTAAGGGAGCATTATGTTTCTGATATCTCTCTGACATAATTATCACTGTTAAACCACTCTGAAAATAAATCAAGCCAGCACAAGAACTAACGACTCTGGACATTCATTATGACCCACAGGATAAATTTGACCTCAGTACAGTGAAATGGGGCTTTAAACTGTAAAAGCTTAAAGACACGCAAACGTGTATCAATCAGTTGTTTATTTGTCATTTTAATCTCTAGTTTTTGTAAGTGTGTATCTGGTGATTGTGCTCAGATTTACATACAGGCAACATCAGGACAGTCCCTGGAGGTCCTGGAAGACCGTCAGCTCCAGGCAGACCAGGGCGACCAGGAGGACCCTGTCAAAAGAGCAAAGGATTATGGGTAATGCATTAAACAGCATTGTGATCTATAATATAATCTCTTTCAGTGTAATCTAAAGGCTCTCTAAAGTTAAAATGTAATCTTATACAGTATGATGAACCACAATCACATTAAGAAATCTTCAGGTCATATTTCACCCTGAGGAAATTATATATAAAAAATAAAATATATATATATAGTATATATATAATATAAATATGCCAAAAACAAAAAATAAGTATGTATGTGTGTGTGAATATATATATATATATATATATATATATATATATATATATAAATATGCAAAAAACAAAAAATAAGTATGTATGTGTGTGTATATATATATATATATATATATATATATATATATATATATATATATATATATATATATATACACACACATACATAAAATAAGTATGTGTGTATATAATATATATTATATATAATATTGTAACATTGTTTTTTTTACAATTAAACATGTTACAACCTTAAAATTAAATAAACAAACAAATAAATATTATTTTATAAAATTTTAATCTAATATAAATTTTAATTCTTTTATATAGACAGACAGACAGACAGACAGATAGACAGATATAAATAAATATTAATATATAAATAAATATTTATTATATTAATATTTATTTTTTTGTTGAATATATGACCTGGACATTTCATTTAGTTTTTAGACATTCATCCTGTTCACTATTTTACAGACTTGGACATGTTTCAGAACACAATTTTAAGTGCTGTTGAACATGTTCAGTATCTTGTTTTTGTTGCCATGGTTACTTACCCTCTCACCGGGGTCTCCAGCACTACCTGGGGGTCCCGTTGAACCTGGAGGACCAGGGAGACCCTAAAACAACACAGCGGTACTGTGAGGAACACATATGAAGCCATCGCAAACACACAAACACACAAACACACATGGGTGTTGGTCCGGTGAGGTAAGACTCTAGATCACCGCTGGACTCGTTCCATTGCTCTATTTCTCAAACTCATGTTGTTCTAGTCCCTAAAGAGCCATCAGATCCATCAATGCTTCAGCTGAGAGAAGAGTTGTTTTATAAATAAGTAGGTCAAGAATGAAACTGTAGCAACAAAACAGAAATACAGCTGTTTAGCATTGTCAGCAATAGTCACAGGACCTAGAAATCAGATCAGCTTCCCTGGAACTGCAATGTATAGCACAGTCTTTGGGAAGTACAACTCATTTTAGTGAACCAGTTGGTTTGAATCAGTTCACTCAAAAGTTGATTAAAATTAGGATTCAATTAAAGTGGGGTGCATTTCCCAAAAGCAAGTATGGTCGCAAGTTCTATCATTACCAATAGAGTTCAATGGACCTTACGACCATAGTTAGCAAACAGTCTTTTTGGGACAATCTGTTTTGGGAAATGCACCACTGGTTGGATGGGAAGGTTCATTTTAGCGAATCAGTTCACTCAGATGATTCAATTCACCTGATTGGTTTGACAAGTTACTTTTAGCAAATCTATTGACTGAAAGGATTTAATTCAACTTACTGGTTCGGAAGGTTTGTTTTAGCTAATCAGTTGAGTCAGAGACTTCATTTCAACTGTTTGGTTTGGAAGGTTTATTTTAACAATCAGTTCATTCAGTCAATTTAATTCAGCTGGTGGGTTTTGAAGGTTTGTTTTAGTGAATCAGTTGACTGAGAGGATTGAATTCAATTGGGGCGGGTTTCCCAAAAGCAAATATGTTTGCAAGTTCAGTCATTACCAACAGAGTGGACCAAAGTTAGGCCAAAGTTAGTCCATGATTTAGAAGGTTTGTTTTAGTGAATCAGTTGATTTAGAGGATTCAGTTGAACTGGTTGGTTTTGTAAGGAAAGTAGACTTACCGTGGGACCCTCTGGACCAGATGGGCCTTCGACCAGCATTCCCTACAAGAACACAAAAACACACAAACACATTAGAATAACAGCAAAATCACAACCTGCAACATCAACATAAGATCTGAAGTGTGAGAGCACCACAGCTTTGGTCAAAATCATTTACATTTCTGTGGACTGTGTATGTGAGATGTGTGCTTGGCCGCGGGTCTATGTTACGATCATACCAAACAGCAACATCAGGAAGTCTGTTAAAGCACTGGTGCCTGTTTCTCATGGCTCTGACTGTTAATGAAGCATGTGAGAAGATCTTCAGACTGAATCACAGCTGACTGAACATTCCAGAACTTCCAGAATTAATCTGATAGTTATAGTTCCTCTGCTAAAATCTGACTGAATGAATGGAATGGCATGTCATCCTCTACTGCTATTTTCATGAGGAAAACAGCTTAAAATGTAGCATAATGTGATGAGGGAAAAAATATAGAATGTTTTTGAAGTTTTTGAAGTTCATTTTGAATTAGCATGTGTTTTTATATTTTTAGCATTTATTTTCATTTTAGTTAAGGTTTTAGTAATTTTGTTATGTGGTTTTATCATTGTTTTTTTAAAGAAAATATTTCTATATAACTTTATTTGTTTTCTTCTCCTTTTAGTGCTTCACTTTAAACTTAATTTATTTCTAATTCCCTTTGAAGTTTTTAAAGGTGACATTTTTATATTATTTTATATTTTCAATAACCGAAATGATCTGTAATACTTTTACTTTTTTAGTTTAGTACTGTTTTATTAGTTGTATTTGGGTGTTAAATAATTAATAATCAATCATTAATATTTCTAATAAATAATCAATAATTAATATTGTTTTGTGCCAGATTTTTTTTTTTAATTAGACTACATGCAGTAATCCGATATATAGTCATAAATAAATAAATAAATAAATAAATAATGTTTTTAAGTTCATTTTGAAGTAGCCTTTTTATATTTATTTATAGCTTTTTATAATTCAATTATTTTAATTTCTGTTTTTAGTACTTTATTTCAGTTAACTGTCAAGGCAACATTACATTTTTAAAACATTTTTTAAAGCTTTTTCATCTAATATTTATATTTTACTATATATTCTTCATAAGAATCAACCGAAAGTCCTAGAGGATTTAAAACCATTACTGTCTATTAAATCATACCTCAAAAATATTGGACTCTGGCATAAAGAGGAAAAAGGAAGACTTTCAGCCATTAACAAAAACTTGTGAGTGACAAAACTGTTGTAAAACAGGCAATAAATGGTTGCCTGAAAACCATAAACAGCATACAGTTATATTAATGAACTATATTAGCTTGTGAAAGAACTGTACATTGTTAGATGCTTTGGATAAAAGTGGCTGCTAAACGTGTAAATGTGTTTATTAAATACTGCGTTTATTAAACATTGGTTCATAATATTGTCATAGATGAGGTTAAAAAGTAAAAGTTAGAGGGTGTTTTAAATACTGCATATTGTTTAAACATGCACAAGATTTCCATCACTGCACATTGATCAAATTACTGATCAAAATGTGCTTGCATGAGTTGCATCATAACCACAATAGTGCAATTAACTCAAAAAGCCTGTGAAGATTGAATTACAGTCACTGAGAGGTCCAGAACCCAAAGTACAGGATCATTACTTATGCAGAGCTCAGCCTCTCTTAAGATCCAGAGAACTCTTAGATAAAAAAAGACAAACTGCATTTGTTTGTCGTAACATTGTGGTCTAATCTGGTGCTTTTTAAAGATGCTGTGGGTCTTAGCTCTGTCCCAAAGGCATCGTCCGAGTGTGCTGTCGTGGCAGTGGGCATGTTCGTTTTGTTTTTGGTGCGTTCCTTAAATGCCAAAAAAACACATAGTGGACACAGTTTGTGTGTGTGTGTGTGTGTGTGAGAGAGCAGAAATGAGAATGTGGGTGCTTGCTGAAAGAAACATGTGATTTGAGCATTTTTCTTTCTGGAAACCACATGGTCATCCTTCATTAAAACAAACTGTGCTGATCTGCATGTTTGTGCTTTTCCTTGACTCTGATCTTCTCATTGATCTGTTCTTGTATCTCTGTAACTGTACCCTGAAAAAACTGAAACAACCATGTCATTTATTTAAAGTGCATTTTTATATTGGTAGAATCGAAAAGTTGAGTTTTGTTGAGTTTGTCTAAAAGCACACCTCCATCAAACTAAAATATAAGATATAAAGGGAGATATCCTGAAAATAAGCTTTTTTTGCTATTAATTAATTTAATTAATTATTTATTTGGATTTAATGGTAATTATTTATTTTTATTTTTATGAGATGAAATGGTAGGTATCCTATAGATTTTGAATTCGCAATATTTTATTTTATTTTATTTTATTTTATTTTATTTTATTTCATGTGTAACAGGTATTTGAACTTTTTCTCTTTAATCACCAGTGTATTATTTATTTATTTATTTATTTATTTATTTATTTTACATAAGAAAAATATAATGCATTTTTAAATAGAAATCACAATAAACATTAAGGTCTTTAAAGTTTTCTTTATTTCTAATAAGTAAATTAAATTAAAACACTGAGTAACAAAATGTTTTGTCTCATCTACTTTCATATTAAAAGTAATGTAACTATTTTTATTGCAAAACTGTTAAAATGGCTTATGTGTAAAGAAAATACGTTAAGTGGTCTTATATATGGCTTACGTGTATATATATATATTATTATTGGCTTACGTGTATATATATATATATTATATAATGTGTATAATATATATTTTTTGATGGTCCAAAGTATAATTTTTTCAGTGTACAGACATCTTAATAGTCCGTAATATGATATGATATGGCCTATTATGACTGTGAAGGTAAGATCTCGTCTCTTTGTCCATCCTGATGTTCACTGATAATAAACCCAGATGTCATTCTCTCCCTCTGAGATTCCAGTGACATCTGTTTGAAGTCTCACAGCTGTTTGACATCAAGAGCCATGTGAGCAGTAGAGACTGTATGCAAGGACAGATGATGATTCCCATCATGCAAATATAACTGCGTGGTAAACACATCTGCAAATCTGAGACACGGCAGAGTCTGAAACAGGAGTGACTCGCTCCTTTTGAAATGCAAATGCAAATCAGGAGTGAATCCAGATTAATCCGGAACAGACGACTGATCCAGGTGCCTTTTAAGACGTGTTTTTAAGCTGCCCGAACATGTGCATGAATACAAAATTGGACGGATGTAAAAGTGAGCGGAAGATGCAATAAATGCAAGACCACACTTCCTTGGGTTTGTGTCAATAAAGGGTTGTCAATATGCCAAACCACTTCAGGAAAAAAATCTAAAATTTAAGTAATTGCAGGCATGTTGAGACTTCTTTCAAAAATATGTTAAATACCAACCCCAAACTTTTTAACGGTCATACATATGTATCATACAGTAAGTTACACTTACGGGTTCAATGATAGCAGGCTCTCCTTTCTGGCCTTTCTCTCCCCTCAGTCCATCCACCTTTGGAAACACAAACTCAGTTTAATTCAATCCAGATCCAATGTATATCAGTGTAAACGCAATATGGAACAGAGCAGGTAATAAATAAAATGAACAATTCTAACCAAAAATAAACTATAGGTCACCCTCATGTCATTCAAAGCCTGTCTGAAACCCAAAGTGGGGAATTATATTGCAAAGAGTGGGAAGTACATTCTCCTTTTGTGTTAAACGGAAAGAAAAAGTAAGCCATACAGGTTTGAAACAACATGAAAAATAGAAAATTATCATTTTTCAGGTGAATTATTCCTATGAGTTTGCACAGAGGTGGGTGGAGCTATAGATCACCTGTCCATAGACCTCATCGGTCTCTGCTGGCAGGGCTTTGTCGCCGTCGGTGTACAGGTCATCATAGTCATACATCTTCTCTAGTTCTGCGTCGGTGTAATCCGTGATGGACTCCTCCTTGAACTTGTCGATATCGATGGAATCTGCCTCTCCACCGATTCCTCCCTGTCCACCGGTGGCAACAGACCCCGCCCCCACGCTGGCCCCAGCGCTGCCGGATCCACCCCCAACTGAGCCACTTGAAGAAACAGACCCGCCTCCAACAGATACAGATCCGCCCCCTACGGACACTGAAGTGCTGCTGCTACCGCCTCCTTCCACGGTATAATCTCCCTCTCCGTATCCTTCTCCATATCCCTCTCCATAGGTCAGATCAAGACCCTCGCCGTACTGGGTATCATCATAACCACCATCAACCTACACAGCAGACAAACACAAGGCCAACTTGCAAAACATATGAAAGATATTTAAAACATAGTTAAAATAAAATAAAATAAAATAAAATAAAATGTATTATTAAATGTTACCGCTAAAATATATTAAACAACAATTAGACTAAATCCAACAAAACATCAAAAACCACTTCAACAACAATAAAACGGTAACCAAACTTCAGTAACTTTGGTAACTAAACAATGCAGTATTTGCAATAATAAGAAAAACATAAAATATTTTAAAAATATATAATTGAAAAAATAAAATACAAAAAAAATTTAATAAAATCCAATTTATTCAAAAAAGTTATTATTAAATGTTACCAATAAAGTCTACTATATCTGAATTTGACTGGATCCCTGAGATCAGTAAATCCACTACAATAAAATAGGATCTTAATACATTATACTAAACCCTAAATATTTCTATATGACTGAATTAATTCTCACTTAAAAGTTTAACAGTTTCGGATAACAAGTTCCAACTAAACTCACCGAGGTAGAGCTAGAGCTGGAGCTGGAGCTGGAGCCGGTACTGACTCCAGAGCTGGAGCTGGAGCCGGAGCTAGTAATGATTCTGGTGCTAGAGCCAGTGCCAGAGCCGGAGCTGGAAACAGAGCCAGACGTTCCATTGTGAATGACTGTGACAGCTGAGTGAACTCTTCCACTTCCTCCTCCTCCTCCTGATGATGACGACGACGACGATGATGACGATGATGATGATGATGATGATGTAATGATCCGCCTGTCCAGGTCTCCTCCCAGTCCCATATCCACCTCACCACCCAGTCCGATATCCACTTCTCCGCCGGTGCCTGTGCTAGTGATGCTGATGGTCCGGGAGCCGTCAGGCCGCGAGGTCGACTCGTCATAGTCTGTCTCATATCCAGTCTCGTATCCATCGTAGCCGTCGTACGGTTCCTCGCCAGTAGTCGTGGTAGAGCTGGAGGATGAAGAGGATGAAGTAGAGGAGGAGGAGGAGCTACTCGAGGAACTGCTGGAGCCTCCTGTTCCACTAGTGATAACCGACGTAACCACGCGACCGCTATCCGGAACAGACACCTGGTAATCACAGGAAAGAGACACGTCTTTAGAATAAATAGTTGAAAATAAATGATTTGATGAATGCACTGATTTCTTGATTCACTTTCAATTCACCTGATCCCAGTTAGGAATAATTAAGTTATAGACTAATGCTGGGAACTGAACTATTGATGGTAATTTTGAGCAACAGTCCCGCTCCACATTTTTAATTAATTTAATACATTTTTGCAAATATGCCATATTATAGAAGAAAAATAGGTTACGAACATAGTTTAAAGTTGAATTTAGAAATCAATATGAAATTTAAATTACTTACTTCATCTAGTCCTAACTATTATGAATTATTTTGTTATAATTAAATTCCATTTTTGGTAATTAAAAAAAGCTGACATAAAGTAATATTAAAATATTAGCTAAATATTAGATAAAACATAAAACTGAAAAATGAAAATTACAAATACGCCTAGGCAACTAACTGAAATAAAATAAGCTGAAGCTGAAGTAGTAAAATTAGTAAAACTGTAACTATAATAAAAAATTAGAACTACAATAAAATTGATTAAATATAAAAAAAAATTAAATAAAAAAAAAACTAATAAAAATGACAAAAGCACATGAAAAAATTACTAAAACTTAAACTAAAATTAAAATGTAAACTGAAAATATAAAAATAAAAGCTAATTCAAAAAAATTTATAAATACTACAATAGTAAAAAATATAGTACTAAAATAAGACCGACCGTTAGGTCTTCAGTTTCGGTTCCAGTCCTTTCTTCTGTCTTTTCATTGTCCATGTCCTCATAGTAGGGATATTCGTAATAGTAGTCATCCTCTGTGTTCTGAAGAGAAATGTAGAAACTAAGTGTTATTAGATGCTAAAATACTGTATTATCACAAGTGTTCCAGAAAAAAAATCTATGTTACCTTCCAGTTAGTTTGTGTTAGCATGCATTTTGTCATTTTCAGCTTTCTTAGTTCTTTTGTAAGTGCATATGGGTAGTTCACAATGTTCCATGTAGTCTCATGGAATGAGATCATACACAGTGCATGCATAATAACTATGTTCGCAAAATGCTGTTTAAACTTGTTTCAGATGGAATACAGCACATCCCACCACAAATAAAGCTGCACATGGATCCATTTTGGAAATGAGCAATACAAAAAAACGAACGAGTTCTGAGCCTGCGGACATGAACATGAGTTGAGCAGAGTCTCTTAAGAGTCTTCAAGCACAGACATCTCATAATTATTATGACACAGCATATGTCATGAATGCAAACAGTATTTGACAAGTATTTATAAATGAATATATATTATAAAAATAATGAAAGCAAATATTTGACACTTTAAATTACATAATATGTAGAATATTTGTATTTTACTTTATTATTTATTATATTTATATAAATATTTAAAATGTCATAAAAAATATATATGGTGTTTGTTCATTCAGAAAGGTTTTCATACTCTCATTCATGAGTTATACTCACAGCATGCTAATTAAACAATTCAAGCAGCTGTCTTGATTTAATAGACTCAAATTTTCTGAGAAGAAAGAGCAAAGGAGAGGAGGGATTCCCTCCGACTGAGTCCAGCGGAAATCCATGTTCTCTCTTATCTAGCGAGAAAGAGAAGAACGCAAGGAATTCCAATTCCAAGGAATTCACCGTTCTGCCTGTCTCTCCCTAATTCCCACACATTAGCAATGGATAACTCATCACGTTTTCATCTGTAAAGAGGCTTCGCTGATATTTAAACGGCAGACTCGGCTTTTGAAGGGCTGGTCAAAGGTGGAGCGGTTTTTCTTTCATATTGCCTCCTACTAATATCCCACACTCAGATTTACAGCTCCTGACACACACAAAACTGAAAAAGGTGAACGTGAGGTCAGCAGAGGGTCCTTCTGTGCCAACATGCTGACATCAAAGACCTGAAAGATGTAAAAGTCCGTGCATGGCTGAAAACACACCACATGCTGCAGTCACGTGCATATCATTTCATTTTACAGGCATAGCTCAGAGACAACTTTACCATATGTTGGCCACAACAGTTTTCCGATATAGAAAGCTTTTTATGAAGATTACTGATAGTTGTGTTTGACATTTTTTTATTTATGTTATTGAATATCAAGTGGTAAAGCATAACGCTAGCAATAGCAAGGCCATGGGTTCGAGTTAGAGTTGGGAAAACATTTCCAAATGCAGTCAAATACACATTTAATTGAATGCAATTAAATAGACATTTGTGAACCCAGCCTGAATATGTTGGAATTACGTATTCCAATATATAACTGTGTGATTTAAGGCAAGACACTACAGGGTAAAATATTTAACTGACAGACTTCACCATACTCTCCCAGCTGAATGATTACATCAAGAATTGCTCATGTTTCCTGAAATGTCATCTTTAAATACACACAATGCATTATCTCATTAAAAATTAAATTAAATGTATGCACTAATTTGCATAAATCAGGTTAATTTTGTTGACATATTAGAGTTTAAGGTTTTTACAGAGGGGATTTTTGATATCTATTTTTATTACTCCATAAGTTAGAAAATACAGCCAACGCAATAAAATTTTCACCAAAACCACCAAAATTACGAATGATATATGAACAAACCTCTGAGTAAAAACCTTCAGAATACAGACAGGAATAAAACTGTAAAGTTTGGTGTATGCAGGTGCTGCTGAGGTGGGGAAAAACTAACAGCCTTTTAAAATATGAATTTTTACCATGTTTTGGAATAAATGTATAAAATCAGGCAAATGATATATGAAAAAATCCCTCAGTAAAAACCTTCAGAATACAGATAGGAATAAAACTGTAAATTTTGGTGCATGCAAGTGCTCCCAAAGTGAAGGAAAAAAAACTCACCCCATTTAAAAATACACATTTTCACAATGTTTTTTAAGAATTAAATGATGTATAAATCCAGTCAAATAATATATGAACAAACCCTTCAGTAAAAACCTTCAGACTATGGTTAGGAATAAAACTGTAAATTTTGATGCATGCAAGTGCTGCTGAAGTGGAGAAAAAACTCACAGCCTTCAAAAATATGTATTTTCACCATGTTTTTAGGAATAATATGTTATATAAAATCAGGAAAATTATATATGAACATATCCTACAGTAAAAAACTTCAAAATATAGAAAGGAATAAAACTGTAAAGTTTGGTGTAAGTGCTGCTGAATGGATAAAAACTGTTTAAGAACTTGTATATTTTGAGAAAACAACCTTTAAAGATATGTACTGTAAGTGAAATAAAGTGCAATAAAACAAAAACTTATATATAGTATTTTGAATGTTTTCTTTCCACTAGTCTGAAACAGCACATCATGAAAAATCTCAAAACTGACCAGTGCCTAAAAAAAATAAAGTTTTTGCCTATAAACCACAAACTTTGAATCCACCAGAAACTCCAGCACTATTAACAAAGAGTTTTATTTGTCACATAAAGTGTGATTTTGCACCTGTCATTTGCATTAAATACAGCATTTCTCCACTTTTTGACATTCTAGCCATTCGTTTTGCCCCGTGGTCAATCCCACAATTCCCTTGAGCCCGCCTTTTGCTCGGCTCACATAGAGAATCAATTGAAAACGGTTGGCCATCTCTGTGTTATTCAGCTTAAACTATTTTCTCATCTGTTTCACATGCTAAATCTCTCAGTCTTTCATTTAATGCCTTCTATTCCTTTCTCCATAATGCTCAGAGGATATTGGCATCTGAGTGAACCCAGATGGACGGAGACTGAATATGTACACTCAATTGACCCCATGAAATAAAAATTTGACTTTTGTGGTTTTTAGTCCATTTCTGCTTATCTTTATGTTGTTATACTCATTTTACACATTTTAAATGTATAATATTTCTACAAAAAAGGCTTTATGTAGTGACAAAATAATGACTTTTTTTTTTTTTTTTTTTATTACATTTTTTGCATTATTAACATACACATTTGTTAACCCTGCATGTATTAACTGGAATTAAACATAGTAATATATCTATGTGGTTTAAGCATCAAATCCACTGGAAAAGCATTAATGGCAAATTTATTATCTTGTCACATAAATGTGAAATGTGATTTTTCTTTTCTCATATTTCTAACAGAAAGACATGGATATGAATTTAGCATTTTATTTTGCAAGAAAATGTGTTTTTTATTTATCAATTTATTTTTTACATTTAAATATAAATGCAAGATTAGAATTGGAAAAACTTTGTATTTAAATGCAGTCCATTGAATACACATTTGTATTGTACTGAATACACACTTGAAATAGATTTCAAGAAATGAAACACATTTGAATTTCCAGCCCTAATTAAATGAAATGATATATAGTAAAATATATCTGCGTGATTTAACATCGAATCCAATAAAAAGCACAATTGGCAAAATCTCAAAGTTTCATTTGTCACATAAATGTGAAATGTGATTTTTTTGCTTCTCATTCTTTACATTTTTTTACATTATTAATACAGTATTTTGGCAATACTGATCCCAAACGCTCTACAGGCTGAGACCTGCTTCAGAGCTCTCATCTCCTCCCTCTATCACTCTCTGATGAGGTCATACATTCGGTTGGAAAAATAAATTCTAAACAGACTGCCTGAAGCTGGGTCTTTTCCGATGAGATGGAAAGAGCCATAAAGAATTAATACACCTGAAACACACACACAAAAGTGTGGGCAGGTATTATTACTCCATTCTAATTTGTTTCTCATTCCAAATACTGAATGAAAGCTAAATAAATGTATAAATATTCAAACAGTGAGTGCTTTGTGCTGTCAGACATGCCAACTGTAACACCAAAACCAGATTCTACAGTACATTCACGGAAGAAAATGTGAGCAGCACTTGCACTAAATCATTTACCATTTAGGCTAGGGATCTTGTTAAGTGCTGGATTGTATTTCTGATTTAAGATTTAAAAGAGCTTTGGGGTGCCTCAACACTCGATAAGATGTTCTTGAGTTCAATAGAGGTGAATCTATGCTGTCTGTTTTAGTTTGGTTTTGGGATGTCCTCAATGCTCTTCCAGCTCTAAAGGAAATGAATCTTGGAGGAAGTACAGTAATGAACTTACATATTCATCAGTGTTTGGTTCTTGGTTCTGGTGGTGTTCAGATACAGGAACCTCACAGTCGGGGCTGTAGTGCTCACAGTAGTCAAACGCAGCACGATGGTCCGATACAATCATCAGCTGCTGGATGTCACCCTGTAAACATATAAATAAACTGTTAAAACTTCTGAAAACAAATATGGAGGATTGACATATCTTTGTACTTGATATAGGCCATGTAAGAGACAAATAAGACCAGCAGAGAGAGCAAAATTTCTACTCCCTATAAGGCAGGGAGTGGATGCCATATTTAATTTGATGCAAATGAAAATGATGCTGTGAGGGAAAGAAGTACAGTCAATTTAATGCACCTTTAATAAACAATTACATCTTATACAGCTTACAAGGCTCACATTTATTAAGTAGTGTGATTTACTTTGACTCTACAGAGCCAGCTAGAGCTACGGTATCAAAAAAGAGCTAAATAAAAATCATTTATATAATTCCAAACATTAATGAATAATAACTATTCTATTATAATTATTATAATTATTCATTATTCTTTTATTGTCCTCATTTGTAAGTCGCTTTGGATAAAAGCGTCTGCTATATGACTAAATGTAAATGTAATGATGCATAATGTACATAATAATGCACAATAATTTTAGTAATAATAAAATGTAATATAATTATAATTATATATAATGAATAATATAAAATACATTTTTATTACAATTTAATACAATTCATTAATATTAATTATAAGGGCATTATAATTTTTACAAATATTATAAGAAATATGATAAAATATTATAAAATTATAACTTTTTACACATATAACTTTATATATATATAAATTAATTAAATTAATTAATTCATTATAAATATATATGTATAAAATAATATTAATTGAATATAATTCATTAAACGTAAATTTTAATATAATTAATTATGTAAATATTATTCATAACATTTTCGGTTCTCATTATGTTGCCAGATGATGATTTGAAATCATGTTTTAATGCAGCACAGAGTCAGCAGAAATGAGGTTCACTAATTAGTCATTCTTGTTTTATATAGCGGTTGAGTAAGTGAGTCAGATTACTTCAGCAACTGCTCAGACTGATTCGTAAGTGTTTGGAAAAATGCAGACGTCCAAGAACTGTTAACAGAAAAACAGAATAAGAATTGTTCTTGGTTTGCCAAACCTACTATTGAATTGTATACTAATGCATAAAGAAACATCTACATTAATCACACAAACAGGATGAGTCTTCACATGAATCAGGAAGTCAAAACAGCAGTATGTCAAATTCATCCAAAATTCAAAACACGCGTAGAAACAGGAGAGAAACAGCTGTATCCTTTCATTCAATAACCATGGTTTTTGGAAAAATAATGAATACAGTATGGAAAAAGGATGAGACACCTGTTGCAATAGGACAGGAAATACACACACACACACACACACACACACACATGGTGAAAGTGGGTCACAGTCTGGGAGGAGAGAGTTGAGTCAGAACCTGAGCGGACGCCAAAACTGTCCAATTGAATTAGGGCACAATGACCAGCACCTGTACACTTACACACACACACACACACACACACACTACGAGACAGAAACATTCTCTTCCCATCTGAAAAGGTAATTTTGTGTTTTACTGAGTTTACAATATGTGCTCACTGCAAAAAAATAACCCACTTGTCCATAATTACTATAATTTGAGAGCATTTCTCTCTCATTTCCACATGCTCTAAAACACACACAATCCTTTCAGTTATGACCAGAATAATCTGATTCATGAACAAATGACTCTTTTGAATCTCTCAAAAAAACGAACAAACTTACAAATCAACTGGTTTGAATCAGATTGGGTGTTTATATGGCATATAGCTGAAGATGAACATAAACAGCTTTATTAACTAAAAAAAAGCTTTATTTTACTTTATTTTATATTGTGGCATCAGCTACACACACATGCATGCAATCCTTTCAATTATGTGTAGTGTACTCTGATTCACGAACAAATTACTCTTATGAATCACTCAAAAAGATTCACAAACTCAGAAGTTATCAGTTTGAATCACTCTCTTTACAAACATTAACAAAAAGGCTTTATTATTATTGCAATAATTATTAATTTAATACAATAAAAAATCATGACTAGTGTAATCTGATTCATGAACAAATGACTCCTATGAATCAGTCAAAAAATACACAAGTTAAAAATAATATCAATATTGTATAATATATAAATGAATAAATGATATAATATTTTAAAATATTAAAATATTGCAGCATCAGCCAATTTCCCATGATGCACGGCCATGTTCATTGGTAATTCTTGTTATTAGATGGTTTATAACAGCAGTTGTTTTTGTTATATTCAGTGATTTTTAATTGAAGTGATACTTCTAGTTCATTTTGAGGGTGAAAAGTTTTTCCACTCATCATGTGTGTGTGCAACTGAATGACTAAAGCATAATTTATTCAAAAGCTGACATTGCATCATCACTTTCAAAATAGTATTATTTCATTCCGTTTCTAAATGTGCAGGAAACGCCGCACCGATTTATTACACCAGTCAGATTCATATATCAGTCTAATCGGTCTTTCTTCCTTGTTATACACACACTAATATACATTTTTCCCACAGCGATCCGAGGAAACTTGTACAAGCAGGTGGAGAAAATGTGGGCAAAGTGAGTGTGAACTCAGGAAGATGAATGTCTGAAACTCACACGAGTTTAGAGTCAAACATGAAGAGACTAGCACACACACACACACACATTATCTAATGAAGGAGATTTAAATCATCATGGGAAAACAAGACAGAGAGACAGAAAGAGAGAGAGACAGCCGTGCAGAAGGCTCTCCAGGCTGTGTGGAGATTTGGCTGTGAGAGCGACCAGACAGAATCAGCACAGCAAACACAAGAGCCACAGAGAATACTGCAAAACAAAACGCTTCTGGAGTCGAGCAAACAGCTGAACACAGAGCTCCAGAGGACGCATTGCATAACAGAGAGAATTATGGGTACTTTTTTTCTCAGGGAAACTTTGGTGCAGGGTAACATGCTTTAAGTTCTGCTTTAAGCAAAATATGTTCAGCAAGAATGCATTAAATTGACTAAAAGTGACAGTAAAGACGTTTATAATGTTACAAAAATGTCTATCTCAAATAAAGGCTGTTCATTTAAACTGAATTATCTTTATGATAATTAACTTTAGTAGCCATATAATGTAACACGGGAAATCCAGGAGACATAATTATTTTTTTAAATAAACAAATGCAACGTGGAGCATTAAATATGCACTCTGTGTATCAAAAAAAAAATCACATTTTAATTTAATAAAAACAACTTATTGTTTTAATGAGACAGATGGGCCTGCATTATAAGTCACATCTTTTTCATTAAATCATTTATTTTTAGTGATTATGCATGTACTTTACATGCAAATGGGTGCCTGGAAATGAGTTTATTAAATTATGGCTTATATTCAAAAATGCATGTACAATGAAATTAGCTTGCCGTTCTTGTGCACTACTGTTAAAAAGTTAGCCTTTTTTTTTTTTTTACTGAAGAAATTACTTTTATTCAGCAAGGATGCATTAATCTGATCAGAAGTGACAGTAAAGACATAATGACACAAAAAGTTTCTGTTTCACATAAATGCTGTTTTTTTTTATTTCTATTCATCAAAGAATCCGGAGCAAAATGTATCATGGATTCCGCAAAAATATGAAGCAGCACAACTGTTTTTGACAAATCAGCCTATTAGACTGATTTCTGAAGGATCATGTGACACTGAAGACTGGAGAGATTATGCTGAAAATTCAGCTTTGATCACAGGAATAAATTACATTTTAAAATATATTTAAATACAAAACAGTTATTTGGAATTGGAATAAGATTTCTCAATATTCCTGTTTTTATTGGATTTTTTATCAAGTAAATGCAGCACTGGAGAACATAAGAGTCTTCTTTCAAAAAACAGTGTAAGTAGCATCAGTGTCTTTCCTGGTTTCATTCCCTGTTTTTGTTCTCTTTGTCACTTGTGACATATTCCTAAAGCTTTACTGTAGGAACAATAACTGTAGTCATTTCTTGCTGGCTGTTGCTCTGGATTGTTTGCCAGAGTAAACATGTGTTTGGACTTGACACCAGATTCAGATCCAAAATCCAGAGTCTGCTAAATCCACACACACTTCAAACCTTTCAAACCGGCCCAACACACACACAGACAAATCTACTATTCTTAATGTAAACTAAATATAGTCACCGAGAGGTAATTTTAGCACAAGCTCTTATCCGAAGCAAATTACAAGACATCCGTTGACAAGTAAGCTTCCAATTATTATTTCACCACCATCAAACACATTCAGATGAGCCCTAACCTTAAAATAAAACTTTTGGCAGTTCTAGACAATATATAGTCCTTTATAAATCCCTTGAAGCTATGATTAATCACACTCATCCTCCCATAATCTAACAATAGTACAAACTCAACCTGGCCGCCTTCTCTAATACTCATTTTTCTGTCATCTCCAAATATGAATATTTTAAACAGGAATGAATCAGGTCTGTAAAACGATCACTTGGACTTTCCACATTACTCTAGATCTGAACATACAATATTTCTGTTTGCATAGCGAGAAGAGCAGCAGAACAGGCAAGAGCAAAGCAGAAACAGAGGTGTACAGAGATCTATTCTGGGATTTCTGTGTGTCTGAGAGAAACTGATCACATTAATGTGGGACAGAGAGAGTCAGAGAGAGAATAATAGACATTGCATTGTCAGCAGCTTTGAAATAGGAGCGTCTTTTTGGCCAAAAGCTCCCCACATCTCTCTCTGGAGTCTGAACTAACTGTTTCAGCAGCTGCCTGTGGTGACGTGAGCAGCCAAAACACTGCACACACACACTTTTCAAATGTTTCAAAACAACACGACTTTCTCGAAAATTAGCATCACATGGCTGCAGTCAACAGAAGGGGGCAATAAACAGCAATGCTGGAAATTAATAAAAATGGAGGAACGATCCCAGACTACTTCTGGTAAGGAGCCCAGAGTACAACACGTTCTCTTCCGTACTTGAAAACATCTTGATTCCTCGTTCTGTCCTGCCATATTTCATTTCGACACACATGTGACATGTTCACACACACACACACACACACACGTGCATGTACTGCACACATGCATTGGATGAGTCATATTACAGCCTGAAATCACATGTACAAATTATTAATTAAATAATTATCTTATTTATATATTATTATATTATTTATCTTACTATACAAACCCAATTACAAAAAAGTTGGGACACTGTTCAAATTGTGAATAAAAACAGAATGCAATGATGTGGAAGTTTCAAATTTCAATATTTTATTCAGAATACAACATAGATGACATATACAATGTTTAAACTGAGAAAATGTATTATTGTAAGGGAAAAAATAAGCTGATTTTAAATTTCTTGGCATCAACACATCTCAAAAAAGTTGGGACAAGGCCATGTTTAGCACTGTGTGGCTCTTCTTTTTATAACTGTCTGCAAATGTCTGGGGACTGAGGAGACAAGTTGCTCAAGTTTAGGAATAGGAATGCTGTCCCATTCTTGTTTAATACAGGCTTCTAGTTGCTCAACTGTCTTAGGTCTTCTTTGTTGCATCTTCCTCTTTATGATGTGCCAAATGTTTTCTATGGGTGAAAGATCTGGACTGGAGGGTGGCCATTTCAGTAGCCGGATCCTCCTTCTACGCAGCCACGATGTTGTAATTGATGCAGTATGTGGTCTGGCATTGTCATGTTGGAAAATGCAAGGTCTTCCCTGAAAGAGACGACGTCTGGATGGGAGCATATGTTGTTCTAGAACTTGGATATACCTTTCAGCATTGATGGTGCCTTTCCAGATGTGTAAGCTGCCCATGCCACACGCACTCATGCAACCCCATACCATCAGAGATGCAGGCTTCTGAACTGAGCGCTGATAACAACAACTTGGGTTGTCCTTGTCCTCTTTAGTCCGGATGACATGGCGTCCCAGTTTTCCAAAAAGAACTTCAAATTTTGATTCGTCTGACCACAGAACAGTTTTCCACTTTGCCACAGTCCCATTTTAAATGAGCCTTGGCCCAGAGAAAACGCCTGCGCTTCTGGATCATGTTTAGGTATGGCTTCTTTTTTGACCTATAGAGTTTTAGCCAGCAACGGCGAATGGCACGGTGGATTGTGTTCACCGACAATGTTTTCTGGAAGTATTCCTGAGCCCATGTTGTGATTTCCATTACAGTAGCATTCCTGTATGTGATGCAGTGCCGTCTAAGGGCCCGAAGATCATGGGCATCCAGTACGGTTTTCCGGCCTTGAACCTTACGAACAGAGATTGTACCAGATTCTCTGAATCTTTGGATGATATTATACACTGTAGATGATGATAACTTCAAACTCATTGCAATTTTTCTCTGAGAAACTCCTTTCTGATATTGCTCCACTATTTTTTGCCGCAGCATTGTGGGAATTGGTGATCCTCTGCCCATCTTGACTTCTGAGAGACACTGCCACTCTGAGAGGCTCTTTTTATACCCAATCATGTTGCCAATTGACCTAATAAGTTACAAATTGGTCCTCCAGCTGTTCCTTATATGTACATTTAACTTTTCCGGCCTCTTATTGCTACCTGTCCCAACTTTTTGGAATGTGTAGCTCTCATGAAATCCAAAATGAGCCAATATTGGCATTCCATTCCTTTTTTATTCACTTTCAACATTTGATATGTTATCTATATTCTATTGTGAATAAAATATAATTTATGAGATTTGTAAATTATTCCATTCCTTTTTTACTCATAATTTGTACATATATATATATATGATTTATATATTGATTACAATAAAAGCAATTGAATGTGAGAGGATGTTTTTATTACAATGATGAATATTAAATAATATATATTAATAGTATATATAAAAATAATCTATACATATACATATATTATACTATAACATATCTACTGTATACACACACAATAACAAATATTATACTATAACATATCTACTGTATACACACACAATAATATATATACATATATATACACATATACATAAATATATACTACTTCTGATGCATAAGGAAAAGCAAACCTGTATGGTAGGACTTTGCCATTTTTTTTACATTGTATTTATTTTCTGGATTAGCACCATCACAAAATTTTCATACCAGTCTTTTGTGTTATTCTGTAAATTATTAGTGGTCGACCGACATATCGCCAAGGCCGATATATCGGCCGATATTTGCAGATATCGGCATCTGCATCGGCATCACATTCTCCCTCTTGTTCGCTGTCGTTGTTAACAGTTCTGTCTAATACAGATAGAAGTCAGTCTAATAATCAGATAGAACGGTTAAACGAAGGAATTAATGTATACAAAAAGTATTATAATGATACCCTTGCTTTATTTGAAAAATATGTTTCCTAATGCACACAAACTTCCCAGAATACTGAGTGATTTTGTCATCTAAAGTATAAGTATGTTTATTTTACACATTAATTTTTTAATCCATTGTCAAATTATTTGCAATTTCTTAAATAGTAATTAAAATTGTACAAAAATTATATCGGCTATCACAACCCAGTCAAACCCCCCCCCCCCCCAATATCGGTCGACCACTAAAAATTATCATTAAAAATAGACACAACGTTAAATATCTTAAAAACAGTTAAATATGGAGTTAAATATGACCCAGACATGTTCTTGACAGTTTGTGATGGATTCAGCCACACAAACACTCTCTATCCGGTCTGACCACAGTTTCAAAGCTTGAGGTCTTGTACTTATTAGGTTTGTTTAAAAATGACATCATCGCAGCTGCTTATGACCTCATCAGCCCAAGACACAGGAATCAGGCCGCATGTGATCTGCATTAGAACATGGACCGACGCTGTAGGAGGGATCGCAAAAGATTTTAACGAAGTTGCATGAAACGCTCCACAAGAGCGACTGAATATCTGTGCGAACTCGAGACCGCAATCGCCACATGCAGACGCTCACACGTGTGACGGTGTTCACACACACACACACACAAATCCAGACAGCGTCTGGCCATTCTCAAGAGTCAAAAAAACCAACCACAGAAACCTAACCATCCAATGACGTGAACACACACACACAGTGGTAGCGTCTGGAGACCTTTAAGATTTTTGCCAAAAGCAACAGGCATGTCTACCACTGCATTTTCCCTGCGTTCCTTTTGTCCACCAAACCTCCGTCAGCATTCATTCCTTCATTTCTCCTTTTCTCCATCACTCACCTCCACTTTCACTTCTCCATTTGATTATAATGCCATCTCTGGCCCTACAGCAAAAGTTTCTTTGTCTTTTATGTTCAGCTTCCTTAACTGCAGCATTGAATGATGGATTATTTAGACTGTGTTTTCACAAGGAACCATTATAAAGTTTAATTTGGAATGCCGGGAAACTACTGAACCAAAACATCTGTGCAGTGTTTCTTTAATGTTCTCCCTCGTTCGGCCTGAAAAAGTTTAGTCACCAATTTGCATACAAATATTGCATATTTAAATGCGCAATTTGTAATTTAAGCAGCACCAAATGGAACTGCAAAATATGTAAACAAATACAGTTATTTTAAAGAAAAATAAACAAATATATTTCCTTGACTATGGCAAATGTTTGTGGTTGATTTTTGAAAGTAGCTTCTTACTGTATTGCTATCAAGGCAGCGTTTATTTTAACAAAAAACAGGAAAATCAGTAATATTGTGAAATATTATTACAATTTAAAATAACTGTTTTCTGTTTCCAACTATTTTAAAATGTATTTTAATTTATATATGCAAAGCTGAATTTTCAGAATCATTACTCCAGCCTTCAGTGTCACATGATTCTTCAGAAATCAATCTGATATGCTGATTTGCTGTTCAAGAAACACTTCTTATTATCAGTGTTGAATAATGTTGTGCTGCTTAATATTTTTGTGGAAATGCAATTTTTTCTGTTCTTTGATGAAATTTTAGAAAAACAGCATTTATTTTAAATAGAAATGTTTTGCAACATGATGTCTTTACTGTCACTTTTGATCAATTTAATGCATCCTTAAAGAATAAAATTAGCATTTCTTTAAAAAATATTTTTACAGTGGTGCATACAGTATAGGAAAAATAATAAGGAAACTTATCTCATTTCAAGTAAAACACTAAATATGTTGTCCCTATAAAAAAAACAACTTCAAAACATTAAGCATTCTTAAATGTATAGTGAATGCAGCTTTATGTCTTTATGTCGGCTCTCTTAACTTTAAAGCTGCTGTTGTCCTTTTTCAAAAGAGAAACTCTAAACATTAAGCATTTCTTTCTTTACCTTTCTTCCTCTCTCATTTTCTCTTTCAGTCAGGTGAGACAGAATTATGATACAGATCGAGCAGATGAGTGCAATAAGTGATGTGTGAATCATGCTGATTTCAACCACACGTCTGTAGGATTTGAGATAATCTCACACACACACACACACACACATTCTGCTGACCTGTACGAGTGCTGTGGAAACCCCCTCAATGATGTCATGAGACATGAGCTTCAAACTCCTCATTCTAACCAGAACTTTCCATAAAAACATCACCTGAGGTATTTTCCATTTGATACAAACCTAAAGCTGATAACAGTGAGATGCTGCAGAAGACTGAAGATGAACATCTGCATTACTGTCTACTGTCTACATTTGTAATGCTCTACAGTGCAGAACCTCACTATACAAAAAAAGATATATTTTTCAAAGCTTAAAAACAAAGATTATTAGAGTATGTTTTTTATTATTTCAGTCTTTCTACCTCAAAATGTCACATTTAATTTAATGTATTACTTGCTGTTTCTTTGTAATAATTTGTGCAACAAAAGCAAGAATTTAGTTTTTACATTTAAAAAAAAATTAATAAAGCAAACAGTGCTTTCCTATGCAAAACTCTCTGCTACAATTAATGGGCATCATTTATAATGTTAGTATGAAGGTAGCATTGAATAAGCATAAAAACACATTAAATATTGTGTGCATTTTAACTAAACAGAACTATTAACAGTATATCAGTATTTTACATTAAAGCCACACAAATTAAGTTTATTATTTACAGTCAAAATGTTTCTTATCTGCCATGCTGGATGAAATCACTGAGCTCATCCCAATGCATTCTGGGATTGTCTTATCTATAAAGTATACATGCTGTCGATTTCAGCCAAAATGAGAGGTTTAATTAGAAAAAGTGTGACTATGATGCAAAAAATGTTGTCTAAATAGGCAGCTCACAAAGTTTTGGAACATGCATTATTTTATATAATTTTAAAGAAACAACTAGGGAAATTTAAGCACTTAAATCCAAATAAACCCAACAGGTCCTTTCTGATTTTGAGATTCCCTCTTATTTCTCTCTGTCTTTTGTCTATTCTCTCTTTCTGTTTATCTTACTGAAATGTTTCAGCATTTAAGGGAATTGAATTACACGTGCAGACTCTGAAATGAAATATGCTGTGTGTATACGACAGGGGTTTGGTTAAGGTTCTGTGGTGACTTTGTCTCACTCTGTGGAAAAAAACACACAGCTCTTTCCATTTTCTCCAAACACTTTAACTTCAAACAGAAAGGTAGACCAAACCTTAAAGACACATCAGCATTCCATGAACCCTGTGCGTCTGCGGTCAAAACCCTCAGGATCAGCACTAACATTACCTACAGTCCTTCTGAATGACTCACATCCACTCACAGGCCGTTCCAATCCCACAATCCTTCAGCTTTTGCTATCAAGACACACTGAGATTAAACAAACAGCTACAAATTCAATTTTATAAGATGTTTTGGATTTGCATGTGTTTCTGAAAAGAACTGCTTCCTGCATTATTCATTTTGCATTTTTGTCCAATATTGTGCAAAAACGTCTTAACTTTTGACAAATCTAACATCACAAAAAAAAAATATTATAGAATATTTGCATTTCATGCAAAAGTATTGCATTTCTCGCAAAATATTTTCATTCTCTCGCAAAACTATTGTATTTCTCTCAAGAGACGTTGCGTTCGCTCACAAAATATTTGCATTTTCTTGCAAAAGTATTGTATTTCTTTCAAGAAATGTTGCGTTTTCTCGCAAAATATTTTAATTCTCCCGCAAAAGTATTGTATTTCTCTCAAGAAACATTGCATTTTCTCACAATATATTTGCATTCTCTCGCAAAAGTATTGTATTTCTTTCAAGAAATGTTGCGTTTTCTTAATTCTCCCGCGTGTTCCATCGCAAAAGTATTGCATTTCTCTCAATAAACATTGTTTTTCTCACAAAATATTTTATATTTATTCTAAATATAAGTTTTCTTGCTAAATATTTGCATTCTATCATAAAGCAATGCAATTCTCTTAAAAAATGTTGCATTATCTTGCAAAAATATTACATATCCCCCAAAAAAACGTTGCACTCTCTTGCAGAAATTTGGATTTTCTAGTACTACGTTCACTCAAGAAACTTTTTACTCACAAAGTATTTGGATTCTCTCACAAAAATGCATTTCTTTCAAAAAAACATATGCAGATATCCTTTTTCCTCCCACCACCTTATATTAATTCAAACACAAAAGTCTTGCAAGCAAATGAAATATAATTTTTTTTTATCCCATCTCATTTTTTACTATCACTATGTCATTCTAACCAAAAAAAAACACAAATACAATCAAAAAAAATTCTAAACAATGACTGCACAAATAACATGAGTACTATGATATATCTTTCTGAGCAATACAGTCTGACCAAATATAAGCACAACCACACTTCACATGTACTGTATACTTATTTTAAACATTTATGGTTGACCTGACCATTACACACACACACACACACAAGCACACATGACAGTATATAAACCCTTGTGCCACAGGGTAACCCTACAATCTTACATTAGCTCTACATAACCACAACTAGGTGCTAAACAAACACGCACACGTTCCTCTCTCACATCTCCACTAGACACAGTCACAGAGAGATGCTGAAACATTTCATCACTCAGTGAAGACCACAGACACATGTCCACAAATCACTGCTAAAGACTAGGGCTGCACGATATATCGAAATTATCGAAATCTCGCAAATGTAAATATCGCAATATTCATATCGCAAGGATGTGCGACATCTGAATCATTTTAATAATAGGCTACTTAAATCAAAACGCTGCAAAAGGTCCGGATAAAGCAGAGAATTGATCAAACAACAGCTTGACGTTAAAAAGAGTTAAGTGCAATAAGTTGCAAAAAACAACTCTTTGCTGTCTCGTCTTGCTGTCTGACTCACACCTGAAGCGCGCGCACAAACCGCATCTTGCACAGCGTCTCTTACATATAATTATATAATATAATATAATATAATTTTCATTTTTAAATCTTTTTTAAATATAATTGAAATTGATTTTACACACTTTAAGCAATATCGTATTGCATATCGAATATCGCATTTTTTAACAAGGTATCGCATATCGCACAGCCCTACTAAAGACCCACAACACCCTGACAACAAGACCAAAGAAGCCCAGTGCAAATGATATATATCTTCTACTGTATCTCAATGATTACTCTTAGACAGCAAATGCTCACATCAAACTGCTAAGCCATGAAAGAGCAATAAAGAAGCTGTGAAGAACATATCTAATAATATTCCAAGAACATATTGACTAATATTCCATAGAAAGACTCTGGAGCTCCTTCTTACCTCAAACACCTCCTCATCCAGGATACGCGTCCCGAAGACCACGATGCCTTTGGTGTCGATGATGGGGTGAGGGCTTCTGGATAGCGTCCGTGTCACCTTTTTCTTACAGTCCAAAACCAGAGTGATGCTCTGTTTGTGAACACTGATCGCCACACCATCCAACCATACACAAATCTATCCACCCACCCTTCCAACCAACCGTTCATCCATCCATCCATCCATCCTGATATCTATCTATCTATCTATTTATCCATCTATCTATCTATCTGTCCATCCATCCATCTTTCCATCCATCCATCGATCTATCCATTTATCCATCCATCCATCCATCCATCTATCTATCTATCCACCCACCCTTCCAACCAACCGTTCATCCATCCATCCATCCATCCTGATATCTATCTATCTATCATCCATCTATCTATCTATCAAAATATCTAACCATAAATCAACCAATATACCAACCTATCCAACAAACATACATACATACATACATACCTATCTATCTCCACATATCTATCTATCTATCTATCTATCTATCTATCTATCTATCTATCTATCTATCTATCTATCTACATATCCTAAGTATTCAAAACAGCACATCACACATTTATCTGCTCACCTCATCTATCCATCAACCAAACAATCCATCAAACATCCATCATCCATCCAGTGCAGGTGTTGGCTTCACAGCAGTGTGACAGATTAAATATGTCGCACATCAAAGCTAGTAATGAAAACCAAACACACTAAATCCTAACCAGACGTTACGTAACCGGCCCTAAAGTTTCCAGTGTCAAGAAAATCATTCCTGACAGTGAAATACTTTGACAAAATCACACAACATATTTCAAATAGAATACACAGCTTGTGCGTGTGTCTTACTTTCCGTCTGCCAAGTTGACCCCTCTGAAGAGCGGGTAGTCCTCCGGGCCAGGTTTGCCCAGGTGATCCTCATACAGGAAGACAGGAGAGCGTCCCACTTCCAGACCGAGCTGCTGGATGCCCTGTTCATTATACACCGACAGCAGGAAGGACTGACTGCCTTTCTTTGGCCTCACCGTCGCCAAGATGGAGAAGTCCTCAGGAAACACGGACGCTAAAGAGGGAGAGAGTGTTATTTTTGAAAATCCAGTGTTTTAGGGGATTTACTTGGCGCAAAATATTGAGGACAGTGTGTGACAGAGCATTACATCACGTCTATGAGCGGACAGATGCTGTCAGGTAACAAAGATAAAGTGTTTGACATGGATAAGAGCAGAATGGAAAACGGTTGGATATCTGGCACATCTTTGGGAAACTCTGTAACAGTGTGTGTGTGTGTGTGTGTGTCTAACGGTGTTGATAAGAGTCTTGGATCTACTGCGAGGGAGTAGAGAGAGCGAGAGAGATGGACAGAGTAATGAGGAGAACAGCTGTTCCCTAAGAGACATTTTATTACTCTAATTCATCTAGCAGAGAGAGGTGGAGAGAACAAACAGAGAGAGAATCACAAGTACAAACAGAGAGGAAAATATACGAGCAACATTCTTAAAGGAGCAGCTCACTGAAAAATGAACATTCTGTCACTGTTTACTCACCATCATGCCAGTCCAAACTATGACTTTCTTTCTTGTGAGGAACATAAAACGAGGGAATCTCAGAGTTGACTCTTTTCCACACAATGAAAGTGAATGAGGACTATCAAGCTCCAAAAACACCAGTAAAGCATCATAAAAGGATCATAAAAGTGGTCCATTTGATTTGTGCACTATATTTTTCAGAAGAAAGTCTGGAGTCAGGAAGTTTTTTTTGTTTAGTTTTTTTTCTGAAAGAAATTAATACTTTTATTCAACATGAATGCAAAAAATTTATCAAAACTGACCGTAAAGACATTATGTTACAAAAGATTGTTACAACATTCATAATAATAATAAAGGTCTCATGAGTAGCAAATCAGTATATTAGAATGATTTCTGAAGGATCATGTGACACTGAAGACTAAAGTAATGATGCTTAAAATTCTGCTTTGCATCACAGAAATAAATGATATTTTTAAATACATTTAAATATAAAATAGTTATTTTAAATTGTAATGATATTTCACAAAACTACAGATTTTACTGTATTTACAAAATAAAAAAAATAAATAAATAAAATACTGTATACACAAATACATACAGCCTTGATGAGTATAAGAAACTTCTGTTAAAAACATAAAAAATCGTAGAGACCCAAATAGTAGTGTATTTAAGACCTAAATGTAATCTTTTCTTGTTTAAAAATGCAAACTTTCTTTCACCGCCTTTAACCTGATAAAGTATTTGAATCTAGACCTGACAGCAAACAAGACCTTTATGGTGCTTTTTTGGTCATTTTTGAAGCTTGAAACCTCCTTGTTCCTGTCTGGAAAAGAGCAGCTTTTAGATTGACATTTTTGGGTGAACTGTCCCTTTAAGACTGAACTTGAAGTCCAATCGAACTTTAAAAAACAAAAACAAAGAAAGAGAAGCAAAAAAGGGTGAAATTAAACAGTCTCCTTCTAAAATGGGAAAAACAGACATGACTTCTCTCTCACACACACACACACACACACACACATACACACACACACACACAACATGTGCCAAACAGATGCCCGTCGCCAGGACCTCTGGGAAAATCTAGGCTGCTTGGACAGGAAGTGAGTTTTCAAGTCATCAAAAAGACAAAGCATCCATACATGTGTGCAGTAAACACACCTGATGATTGTTGCAGTGTTTAGTGTGTTTATGCGTTAATCAACTGCACAGGTTTAGAGTCCATTCCTGGATTTCACAAAGTTTCTAATGATTTAGAGAGAACATGTTACTAAAAACTCTCAGACGGCCTTCCTGGAATCCCGTCTCCATGTCTAACTCCTCCTTTTCTCCTCTGTTTATGTCTGGAGATATTTTTTGAGTCTTCAGATGTGATTCTGCTCGAGTCACACCATTACAGACAGTCTACATCTCTAAAAACCTCATAAAACACTAATGAGGTTATTTGAGGTCTGATCTGCACAGATTTCTGAATGTTAATACTCTGAGCTGTCCAAGAACAAGAACAGAGAGGTTCATTTCTGCTTTTGTTTACATTAAGTGCTTCATTTCATACACTGTGTGTATGAATGTCAAAAAAATAAAGCCACCAGACGAACCTCAGGATTGAATGTCTGACTGAAATGGAAATTTCTTAAATCAAAGGGAAGCATTTATCTAAAAACAAGCTGTGCAGAGAAAACTGACTGAATAACAGTCAATGAGCAAGCAGTGAACATTATATTCTGGAATTTAAGTCTCACTTACCTTTTTTATTACCTTATGACGGAAACTGACTTCCATATACAACAGTCATTAAATAATAATAAAATATAGCATATATTCTGTATCACAAAAAAGAGATTCTACACTTGTTTAATTCTTTGTGAGATATTCTAGATCACTTCGCCGCTGTTAGAAGCCAAACAATTGTTTATCACCACTTTATTGTTTGATAAGTGTTATTCTAGATCACTTTAGTGTTCATAAGAAAATTCTAGAATGCTTTACTGCTTTATAAGCTATAGACACAGGAGATAAGGACAGAAAAGAGAAAAGAAGAGTCTGTTTTTCCCATTATTTGTCCTTCATGTCACTGTTGACCAGTCCGTTCCTTCTCCAGAAAACCATGTGACATGCATGCATATGAGTGTGTGTGTCTGTGTGTAAGTAATGAAACATGAAACTTTACATGATGCTTTTATGGTTTCATGAGGTTTGCTACATGCTCACACAAGCACCAGCTTTACACAAGAGATGCTTTTGTCCTGGTTTCCTGTGTTAAAGACAGAGCTGAAGGTCAAAGGGCAAGAGCCAAGGGCCATCACTCCGGAGACGAGGTCTGCCCCGTCACCAGGGCAATATGAAACAAAACCAGAGTTCAGAGAGGACGTCATATCTATGATCTCATCTCTCCCTTCCACTCCAGTCAGAATTAGGTCTTTATGCAGAAACCTAAAGGAATGCCGGAGTACACAGACAAATAACAATAACACTAAACCCTAACACCCACAACCTAAAACCATAACAAAATCCAACATCCTGAAGTGATTTCAAGATCCTCTTTTATAGATCACACTGCTGGTCATGCCTATAAGTACAACTGAAAAGCTGTGAATTAGCTATTACACTGAAAAAAATGGTGAACAACTTTCAGTCAGAAATTGCTAGTAAACTGAATAAATAATTATAAAGAAACAGCAATTAACACATTGAATTACACATAGTGGCACAGTAAAAAAAAAAAAAAAAAATTTAATTTTAATAAATTTGCTTCTCTAGGTTCTATTTTAAAATAAAATAAAACAATTATCATAAATTGTTATTTTGTTTCATATAGTAATAAATCAATAAATGGATTCATAAATAAATGTTTTTTATCTTATGAATAATTATAATTAATTTAATTTGATTAAAACAAGTTTAAAACCAGCATTAAACATCCAATTTTGAAGTTGATACACTGAAAAAAATTATATAAAATTAAATTCCCTTGGTTATATCTTAAAATAAAATTATATTTAATTGAATTAAATGTAATTAATTATCATATTTTTAATATGGTAAAAATTAAATTAAATAAATGTAATCTTTACATTAACAATATTTAAAATTATTTATTAATTTATTTATTTATATTAAAGCAAGTTTTTTTTTTTTTATCAAATCAGGATTAAATGTGAAATTTTGAAACAGAAAGATTAAAATAATATTTTATTGCAAAACATACTCCACTAACCTTTGTTTTATTTACATCAGTGAAAAACAAATTACATTTTTTACAGTGTAGTCTAAACTGGTTTGCTGGTCTTTAAACTGGTTTCTAAGCCTGGCCAAGTTCTCAAAACCCCTTTAAAATCAGCGAATCAGACCAGACTTGGAAACCGGCTGAGATCAGGCTGTTTCTTGGTGCATATCCTTTTTATATTAAAAAAAAAATACTAAAAAATCAACAACAATCACCTCCTTCACTACTGTTACCTACCTCTCTCTTTTCATCATCATGTCTTTATAGAGGTTTGGCTTTCCTGCAGGTTTACAAACCATCACAAGAACTCCAGTGACCTACGACCCCTCTCCGTTACCCTGGAGAAACGCCACAAAAGAAAGACAATTGCCTTATGGGTATGCATGAGGAGGAGGAGTTAAGAAAAGATGAAGAATAAGAATAGGAACTTCTTGGCCAAGAGAGCTTTTCTTAGTCAGCTGCGTGTGTGTGTGTGTGTGTGTGTGTGTGTGTGTGTAAAGTAAATCTTGTGCATCTGAGTGAAAAGTGTACAGAGAGAAAGAACAGATGCATTGCATTTGGAGCGATAGATGATTCATTTCTTCCATACGCTTTCACTCTGCCTGTACGTTTCTCAAGCAGTCAGGCGTGTGTGTTTACTTAGTTGTACTTAAGGGACAAAATCATCCCCAGAAGTGAGCTAAATCTGATGCAACCTCCCTTCTAGGGACAGCTCGGGACATCTCAAAGGTAAAATTAGTTTGAAATGAAGGGATGTGTTTTTTTAGAATTAAGACAAAAAAATGAGTAAGCATATTCAGCTGAAACCAAATGCAATAGAAGTCAACAAAAAAAATAACCCCAAAAAATCAACTAAAAAAACTAAAAAATCAACAAACAAAACATACCTACCTTCCAATTAAAAAAAAAAATTGCTAGATGAAGCATAATGGAAGGGAACATCTAGAAAAAGTCCAAAACTTTATTAAGCAAAAAAATACATAGTGGCAATGTAAAACATTTAATAAAATAAAATAAATTAAATAAAAATAAATAAAAAAAAAAAAAATAAAATAAAATAAAATAAAATAAAAAAAAATAAAATAAAATTAAATTAAATTATTAAATATGCTTATTTTTTAATTGTTTAATTACAATTCTTCCTGCTTCCTGGGATGTATTATTTAAATATGCTTATTTTTTAATTGTTTAATTACAATAAATTAATAACAATCAATCAATGAATAATTATCTTTGCCTTAAAATTAATTTCAAATTTAATTACATAAAACTTTTTTTTAATGTTCAGCATTACATTCATATTTTCTTCTCCAATTAGAAAACTGTGCTATATGATGCATTAGATTTTAGCAAAAATTGGGAGCGTTAAGTATTCTTATACTGTTTGCATATGCTATATATATATTTAGAACCGCCTTTGTAGCAGTAACACACTTACAAAGCTTAAAAATACTGTCTGTGTAGGCAGCATACTAGAGTTTGGAACACAGTCAGTGTGAGCTGAAGTAAGAGAGTCAGTTTGATTTATTCTCATCTAGTTTAGTCTCATTATGCTGGTATTGCATCTCTCTCCTTCTCTGCCTCGTCTCTCCCTCCTTCCATCAAATTCTTGAGATTTTCAGAGTTCCTGCCAAAGGAGAGTCTAGGGCACCGTGGCTGCGGCCCACTGTGTAGTGATGAGGTGCTCAGACACACACAGACAGGTCAGAGAGCGACACATACACTAAAGGCCAAAAACAAAAATAAATTAAAATAAATTAAATTACATTAATTTTTTTAATTTAATTAATTAATTAATTTAATTTTACACACAGACAGGTCAGAGAGTGACACATACAGCAATAGCCAAAAATAAAATAAAATAAAATAAAATAAAATAAAATAAAATAAAATAAAATAAAATAAAATAAAATAAAATTAAATTAAAATAAAATTAAAATTAAATTAAATTACAATTAAATAATTAAAATTAAAATTATATCATAATAATTAAAAAATTTAAAAAAAATATGGGACCATGCATTGGCTCAGCATTTTCATCTGTGCACTGGCATAGAAACTGTTTCTGGCCCAATGTGGTCACATTAACAGAACATTGAGTCATCTCTCTCATCTGTCTAAATAGATTATACAGTATGTCTGCAGAGGATGGGAGGATGAAAGAGTTTCTGAAAGAGTTATTTAGGGCAGAGAGTCTGTGTGCTCTGAACAGACAGCAGCAGCCCAAACACTGGAAAGATGGAGAAGAAAAGTAAACAGGTGCACCTGCGTGTGTTTAAGGGTTCATGCATGCTCACGTGTGTGTGAGTGAGTATGTGTGTATGTGTACTCACAGGGGTAGAGTTGTTTAGTAGGAGCGCTAAGCTGTGCATCTTTTGTGACTTTGTAGGCGACATCAGGCCCTTTTGATGACTTCCGGTTTCAGAAGAATCCAGTATTTCTCGTTACACCCTCCGGCAAACTGTGAAAATCTAAAATCTTTAGGAGATCGGCTGGCTCAGCTGCAAAAAGAGACACAGGGAGACACAAAATTAGTTTACAACCATTTCAAGACACATACAAAAACCAACAACTTGGCATTATTTTTATTTACAAATATTTACAGTATGGACAGTAAAATTCAAGGTATCTTTAAACAAATAAATACATTAAACATGCAAAAATAAATTGTGTGATAAAACATGTGACAACAAATTAGTATACTATCATGTCAGTATGCATGTTAAAACTAGTATGCATTATACATTGTTTACTGTGTGTGCTGCATGCAATAATGCCCTTAGTCTGACCCACAAAACCACAAACATGTCATTAGCAACCTAAAGCTCCTTCAGAACGAGCGACCACAGAAAGACAAACCCAGCCAAGTGTTTCATGTGTTTAGAGGTCGGCTGACCATATGAACACTGGATACACTGTCTACAAAATCACACACACACACAACCTTTCCACTCTCTCTGGTGGAGATATGGAGTGCAGACCACACAGAGTTCATCTGCTTTAAATGCACACACACACACACATCTCTGGTCATTATCTCGAGCAGGTTTTATTTACATGAAGTCAGAGTGACAGGATGAGGCAGACAGCAGTGTTTATCACAAGCGCTCGCTGTGATTCTGATCAGGGCAGTCTGATTTAGTCTAAGAGAACACAGCGCTGAGATGCTGCACAGCGTTTACATTTTTCCTTGAGGTATTTACATTAAAGTCCGTCTGTTCATTTCACTGCCGCTTGTGAAGAGCGACTAAAAAGAATATTTGGATCTAAAAGGAGCAACTTTAAAACTGAAGTGTGTCTTTTTTTTAAGACAACATGAAACGAAACATGAAACCAAATATAAATATGCATATATACATAAACACACACACACACACACACACACACACACACACACACACACACACACACACATATATATGATCCTGGAGCACAAAACTAGTCATAAGTAGCACAGGTAAATTTGTAGCAATAGCCAACAATACAAATACAAATATTGTCCTATCCTAACTAACCATTTTTTCCCTCTCTCTCTCTTTTTTTGAATATTTTGTTTCACTCAGACATACTTAACATTACAGACTTTTTCTGACTATTTTTATTCAATAAAAATAAATAATAATTTTTTTTTAATATTATAATATTTAAAAAAAATCTAGTGTACAGTATAATCTTTTTATATTCAAATAAAAATAATACATAATAATTATTTAAATATAATAAAAATGTTTTTTTGTAAAATAAAAATTATAAATAAATTATTTATTTATTGTTTAATTTTAAAAACATTTATAATATTTTTTGTTGTATTATAGCATTCCTGTCGCTAAAACAGCAGAGCATGGCATTTGTTATGCTGAAATGCTGGATTTTATTCCCATGAAATGCATAACCTTGATAAAATATGAATCATAAAAGCAACATAAGTTGATTATGTAATGTGCCATAAGTTGTATAAAAGTGCCTGCCAAATACATAATATAATTAAATGAACGTTATAATAAAGTGCAACTGAACAAACTATAAAATGGATTGGCATAAAAGAAAACAGAAAAAAATGCACATTATGACTACAATAATAAACAATGCAACTAATATAATTGGCAACATTACAAAATTAATTCACATTCAACATATGGACTCAACAAGATAGTAATTCAGAGCAGATTTTACTTTTTAATGTTGTTTCCAGACATTACCAAAGACTTCAGATCATTTAATTTTAGAGTGAATTATTTTGCAGCAATTGTAAATCAGACATCAAAAATCATGTAATTGACTTTGGCAAGAGTCAGATAAAAGCATAAATGTAAAATCAACAGACAAGATCATGTAAACACATTTTAGTAGTACACATCATCACAAACAGCACACTATAATCAGAGATGCATGCATGTTGTAGGCGCACATACTAAAATTACACAGCAACTGCAATAATTCAACTGATAGGCTATTCTTCTTAGTTTTCTGTCATGCTGAGCTGTGATAAGCACCTGTGGAAACCCGGCGCCAGAGATGCGAATCGCCGAACCACACTGAGGTTCTCTGGTTAGCCAAAGCTATTCGACCGTCCCTGTCAAAGTAGCAATGAGGTTTGCCAAGGTAAAACACACCGCTATGGTTTAACGATAAAGGAATGTTTTAAGGCAAACCGAGGGCTTCCCCAAAATGAGCTGTTATATATATATATATATATATATATATATATATATATAGGACTTAAGATTACATTTTGTTATCATTTAGAAGCTGTGGAAATGAAAAAATGACACACTTTAACAAAAACTTACATCGTCATTTACATAAAATTTAAAGACTTACATTTAGATTACATTTTGTTATCATTTAGAAGCTGTGGAAATGAAAACCATGCCTGAACTTCACAGTTGTGGTCAAATTTCATGGTTTGATAAATAAATGTGGTAATAGTTTGAAATATAAAGGTTTATCGCACATATACTGCACAAAAAGAGCAAATGCTTTGCTATAGAGTGTATATAATGAACTATCTCTCATGTAAACACACCCAGATGCTGCTCGTATCAACATTTAGGGGGAAAAACATGAGCGCTTGCAGGCAGAGCTAATATTTACTTCAGTAAGCTTTAGCTACGGGTCAAACTCGCACAGAAGTATATATATATTTTCTTAAGGATGTTTAGTGGGAAAGCTGTAAATGGATGGTGTGTTGCAGCTGTTTTTCCACACAAGCACCAGCGTCTGCCAACTCTAGACCCAAAGCAGGGAATTAAGACCTGCAGACACACTGTGACCCAGTAACCTACTTACAGAAAATAGACAGAGAACTCCATTAGAAAACACATCTATACCAAAACTCTTAAAATGCAGTGTTTTTGTAGAACATTTTGCTTTATGGTTCTCTAAAGATGAAATCTTTTCATTATAGGTGCAGTTTGGTATTGGTAAGATTTTTTAATTATTTTGGAAATGTCTCTTCTGCTCATCAAGGCTGCATTTATTTGATTATAAATACAGTAAAAACAGTAAAACTGTACAATATTATTGCAATTTAAAATAAGTGTTTTCTATTTGAATATACTGTAATATGTCATTTATTCCTGTGATGCAAAGCTGAATTTTCAGCATCATTACTCAAGTCTTGTGCCACGTTTCCACTGAAATTACCCGGAACAATTGTACCAGGAACTTTTTTCGCCTGGAACTATTTTCCCCCCAGACCTGTTGCTTTCTGTGTTTCCACCGCAGTCTAAAGTACCGTGAAGATTAGGCAAATAGTCTGGTGATGTAGGTCTACGCGCGATTCTAAATACAAAGTACACAAATTTCAGACTTGCATCCTCAGTAGTTCGGTCTTTTTTGCGAGTTCGACTCAGGAGTGTGATCTCCCGCGGACGGGACGACGCAAGTCCGGTGATTCTGCAAACAGCAGCATACTTGATAACATCAGTCAGCTCGCTTTGGCTACTTAAATTTTCCTCACTGTATATTTACAATAAAACGAAATAGGATGTGAAATACCACTGCCTCCTTTCGATTTCATTTAAACATAAAAATCGCCGCACAAATGTACTTAGCTCAGGGAAATGTGTATTTATACAGCCTACATTACAATGAAACAAAATATTATATCAATTGCTTCTTTTTCATTTTAACATATAGATAAATTGAATAAAGACCAAAGATTACCTGTTAGATTTACCCAAAACTAATTATATTTTATGTTTAACCACTAAAGAGACATCAGAGCCAGCGGCAAACGTCAGAAGGACTAGCTGAGTTGAGACTGCTCTAGGCGGATACATCGCGTGGAGCTGAACGTCTCCGAAATCGGCGAAACACATTTTTAAATAGGCTCTGTCTTTATAAATAAACCACAGATTTGAGTTTTAAACAACTACATTGTCGCCTGAAATACTTTTAAAACTACATTTCATGACACAATAACAGTAATATTTTGAAAATTATCAGAATAAATGGTGGTTGAAATCACAATGCTGCGTGAACTCAACCAATCAGCATGTTTAGCGCCCGCCCCTGAAAGTTCTGTACCTTTGAAAAAGTACTACCTCGCGACCAGGGACTTTAGGGCCTTTCGCACCACGTTCCAGAACTAAATGTACAGTACTAAAGTACTGGGGCGATTTTGCGCGAACTGTTTCCCAGAACCATTTAAAGGGTTGCATTCGCACTAACAGTGTGTACTAGGACGTGACGTAAGCCAGTCGACAGCGATGTCATTTGTGCACGGCTTTCAACAACGTTAACAACAGGAGGATGGAGGACGCTGTGATCGGAGCTGTGTTTTTGTGTCTCGAGGTTTCTCAACAATGGACATGGAATGTCGACGTATACGTAAAGCGATTGAAAGAACGGAAAGGAGGACTTAGAATCTCTAACGACAACTGACAGTGCTACATTTGCTACAAGTGCCTGCACTTCAGCGTCCGTCCATCTATCGCTGTTCGTCATACTTGCTGTGGTGCGAAAACGCCCAAAAGTGGGTAGTTCCACAATTAGTTCTGGTACTATGAAAAGGTTCCCGCGGTGCGAAAGGCCCTTTTCAGGATCTAAATAAAGTTTTTTACCCGGAACTTTATTTAGATCCTGTTTCCTGCGGTAGAAACACACCGAGTACCAGCCCAAATTCCCTAGTTACTGGGTAAAGTTCCAGCAGTGGAAACGTGGCTTTGAATATCACATGATGCTTCAGAAATCATTCTAATATGCTGATGTGCTGCTCAAGAACATTTCTTATTATTATCATGAATGTCAAATGTTGATTTTTTTCTGAATGTTGGATTTTTTCAGGAGTCCTTGATATATATAAAGTTCAAAAGAATGTGACATAAATATAACATTATAAATGTCTTTAGTCACTTTTAATAAATTGAATGTTTCCTTGCTGAATAAAAGTATTAATTTCTTTAAAAATGACCTTCCTAAACCCTAAACTTTTGAACAGTAGTATATATATATATATATATGAATATTTGTGTGTGTGTGTGTGTGTGTGTTCTAATTGGAACCTTTATCTTTAAAATTTTTTCTGATATTCTGACTTCTGACTCTAATTCTGATTGGATGTTCAAAGTTTTAAATTCTGCATTTATGCACCAAATTGCTGTTGCCTACAAAACAAACTATATTAGCTGGGGGGGATAATTATGCTGATCCTAATAAATTTCAAAATTTACTGAACATTGGTGCCTTTTATTGCTGTTCCCTTTAATTTTAATTGCTGTTGCTGCAATTAAAAAAAGCAATAATCCATTCAAAGCAGTGTGCTGCAATGATTTTACCACAGTTCAAGGGTTTCAGGTCTAAACTACCACTTACTATGTTAAAAATAAATAAATCACTGTAGCACACTGTCACGAGTGACTTATGCTGTAAAACGGCAGATGTGGTTGCCGGAATTTTTTTGCACAGTCTCATTCACACAAACACTAAACACCATCATGGTGTAAGACACATGAAACTGAAATAATGCAATAAACATTCATTTAACAACATTAGGTGTAATACACAACCCTTCTATACAAAACTATAAGAAAAAACAAAGAAACATAGTTATTTAAAAAAAAAAAAAAAAACATCAAATTTGAAATGTAACAGGGAGTTCTGGGAATTTCAATTTACGGTTATTCACTGTTAATTATATGGTCTTTTTCACTTCTAAAAACGGTATACTACTGTAAAATTACCTGTAATGTCCAATACAGTTTTTCACCATATACAGAAGGTGGAATTTACCGTTAACCATTTAACAGGTTTTTACTGTAGCATTTTTACAGTCTTTTACCGTTAAATTCATGTTTATTTTTTATTTTTTTATTAATCAGATATAGAATTGTGTGCATGGTGCATGGGTTGAGTTCTGTTGGTGGATAGGATTGACATTTTACCCGTTCAGGTGTGTGTCTACATATTTACACCGTAATTAAATCTGATGTTTTACAACATGTTTTACAGCCCAGGTTAAGCGGAATCTATCAACATCCTGTAAAATGTCATGTTAAAATCACCCACACATACAGGACCTGCTCAGGTGAAGCACTCGGGTTCACCTTACAGTCACTCAGCAGGAGTGTTTACACTGCATGTGTGTGTGTGTGTTTACCCTCTTAAAGACCCATCCCAGAGGAACACAGACATCACCTGTTGAGATTACTCCGTCACCGCAGTATTTCCCTCAGCAAACACCCTACAGACCGCAGCTTAGGTGTGTGCAAACACTCCCATTCATAAAAGCACACTTATTAGAAAGACCAATTCATTTTCCTAAACATCAGCCGCCACACACACATTTCCTGAGAATATTATAACCAGAAAAAAATGTCAGCAATTAAAATACACAGGAAATAAGCATAAATCAAATGAATGTAATTACTAATCTCTCCATCTGTCTCAGCATTAAATGTGCTGGGCTTCAGTGTCAACTTTTAATTACATATTGACAGCAAAACAGATGCCACGTGCACACACACAGTCCCAAACAGAAAAACACATCATAACAACCAGATCCAAAACCGCATCACACACAAAATACACACTGCTTCACACACACACACACCAACAACTCCTATTCTCAGAAATCTGACCCTATTTTGCAAAGATATAAACATTAAAATTAAAAGTTAGTGACTTGCTGCTTTAAAATGTAAAAATTGTTGTAAAGCACAAAAGTGCTAAATGAACATTGGTTTGAAAAGAACTACAGAAAATATGCACATATAATGTACCATAATTAAAAAAAGGCACGCCTAAAAGATCATAACAGGTCAAAACATGACTGTTTGATCACTTAATAAACGTTTAAGCTTCTCGAAAGCTCATTAAACCAAATCATATTGAATTAAAGAGCTTTACTATAATGCTATTACTTGATCTGAATTTCCTGAAGGAAATAACTGTGCTGCCAAAGCAGCAAGAAAAATGTGAAAGTTTTAGGCAAGTCTACATTTTTTAAGTTTGTATAAATGAAATTTGGTTTGCATACAGACAAATACAGATTTAAAAAGACATACCACAATTCTAAATGCAATAATATACTCACATACTGTAAGAATATTATATACACTACTGTTTAAAAGTTTTTTTATATGTTGATCACCAAAATAAGCTCACTTTATTTGACCAGAAACACATTAAAAAAAGTAATATTTTGAAATATTACTGCAATTTTTTCTATTTGAATATATTTGAAAATGTAATTTATTCCTGCGATCAAAGCTGAATTTTCAGCATCATTACGTGTCACATGATCCTTCAGAAATCATTCTAAAATGCTGATTTGCTGCTCAAGAAACATTATTATTAATGTTTAAAACAGCTGTGCTGCTTCATATTATGTATTTTTTATTTCAAATAAACAGCATTTATTTGAAAAATAAATCTTTTGAAACATTATAAATATCTTCACTGTCACTTTTGATCAATTTAATGCACCCTTGCAGAATAAACTTAGAGACCCAAAATTTTAAACAGCAATATATAAATGCTAATATCATATGCAGTTATGCATTTTTTTTAGATGTAGGCTATAAAGTCTACAAAAATAGGAAGCACATCTAAAGTTGAAATTATAGACTAAATGAAGTCCCTGTACCTTAAAGTTGCAGTGTGTAATTTCTTTCCCACTAAACCTCTTTTGAGGTTGACCTCTCGCTGAGGACGGGTAATTAACGAAGAACCCATCACATGATGCCAGCCCTGATCTCCATCACAGAATCAAACCAATGTTCAGTATTCAGCACAGAATGATGTTTGGTTTCAGCAGAGGGCGGCTGATTGGCTCTGAGCTTCAGCTCACTGGGCTCGCCGGAGAGAGCGACACACACACACACACACACACACACAGCTCACCGGGGTCACTGAGGTCATTCTGTTTAAAATGAATCATCATGACCTCCACTTGAGCATGACATGAAAATGTTGTCAGTATGCACGCAGGATTGGGAAACAGTTTGGATCTTCCTCACTGGATTTGGCAGAGTCCAGTTGTGTAGCTGCTCTTGAACACACAATCAAACACTAGCAAACACACACAGGAAGGTGAATGGAGGAGACACAGGAAGACAGTTGGCAAGACGAATTCTCTCTCTCTCGTTCTCTCTTTTCCCATCCTGAGACAGTGGCCAGACTTATTATTTTTAATCACAAAACGTCAGGAAATGAATGAGATAAGAGAACGACACACATATTTATTTGCCAGACATAAAGTTTCATAAATATTTTTCTGAAACCCTACTAAGCTTAACCACTGTCACTACAACCACTCATTGCACAGACAAAACACCCTAGCAACCAAATATGAACATTCTACACAAACCCTAGTTTACAAATATATTGATCAACATACTTGTATTAATCAACATAAATAACAGAGCCAACTAGCACAAACACACAATCATAGAAAAAGAGGAACAAGATTTAGTACAGTGTGTGTGTGTGTGTGTGTGTGTGTGTGTGTGTGTGTGTGTGTGTGTGTGTGTGTGTGTGTGTGTGTGTGTGTGTGTGTGTGTGTGTGTGTGTGTGTCGCTCTCTCACACAGATAGCACAGTGTCTCTGTGAGATGGAAAAATTGACTCAACACAAGATCAGTGCTCTGAACACAAGCAAACTATTTCATCTTGTCATTTTCAAACAAATATTTAACATTCACTTATACAAAAACAGAATTTCCATCTCAGTGTTGTACAGTAATTATACATATATATATATATATGTAAGTTATATACAGTGGTGTGAAAAATTGTTGGCCCCCTTCCTGATTTCTTGTTTTTATTTTGCATGTTTGTCACACTTCAATGTTTCAGATCATCAAAGAAATTTAAATATTATTCAAAGATAACACAAAGCAAGGTTTTTATTATTAAGGGAAAACAAAATCCAAAACTACATGGCCCTGTGTGAAAAAGTGTTTGCCTCCTAAACCTAATAACTGGTTGGGCCACCCTTAGCAGCAACAACTGCAATCAAGTGTTTGCTATAACTTGCACTGAGTCTGTTACAGCGCTGTGGAGGAATTCTGGTCCACTCATCTATGCAGAATTGTTGCAATTCAGCCACACTGGAGGGTTTTCGAGCTTGAACCACCTTTTTAAGGTCATGCAACAGCATCTTAATAGGATTCAGGTCAGGACTTTGACTGGGCCACTCCAAAGTCTTCATTGTGTTTTTCTTCAGCCATTCAGAGGTGGACTTGCTGGTGTGTTTTGGATCATTTTCCTGCTGCAGAACCCAAGTTCGCTTCAGCTTGAGGTCACGAACAGATGGCCGGACATTCTCCTTCAGGATTTTTTGGTAAGCAGCAGAATTCATGGTTCCATTTATCACAGCAAGTCTTCAGGTCCTGAAGCAGCAAAACAGCCCCGGACCATCACACTAACACCACCATATTTTACTGTTGGTATGATGTTCTTTTTCTGAAATGCGGTGTCACTTTTACGCCAGACGTAATGGGACACACACCTTCCAAAAAGTTCAACTTTTGTCTCGTCAGTCCACAGAGAATTTTCCCAAAAGTCTTGGGGATCATCAAGATGTTTTCTGGCAAAACTGAGACGAGCCTTTATGTTTTTTTTTGCTCAGCAGCGGTTTTCGTCCTGGAACTCTCCCATGCAGACCATTTTTGCCCAGTCCCTTTCTTATGGTGGAGTCATGAACACTGACCTTAACTGAGGCAAGTGAGGCCTGCAGCTCTTTGGATGTTGTTGTGGATGTTTGGATGTGCTTTTGTGACCTCTTGGATGAGTCGTCGCTGTGCTCTTGGGGTAATTTTGGTCAGCCGGCCACTCCTGGGAAGGTTTTTGTCATTTGTGAATGACTCTCACTGTGGTTCGCTGAAGTCCCAAAGCTTTAGAAATGGCTTTATAACCTTTTCCAGACTGATAGATCTCAATTACTTTCTTTCTAATTTGTTTCTGAATTTATTTGGATCTCTGAATGATGTCTAGCTTTTGAGGATCTTTTGGTCTACTTCACTTTGTCAGGCAGATTCTATTTAAGAGATTTCTTGATTGCGAACAGGTGTGGCAGTAATCAGGACTGGGTGTGGCTAGAGAAACTGAACTCAGGTGTGATGAACCACAGTTTTAACAGGGGGGCAAACACTTCTTCACACAGGGCCATGCAGTTTTGGATTTTGTTTTCCCTTAATAATAAAAACCTTCATTTAAAAACTGCATGTTGTGTTTACTTGTGTTATCTTTGACTAATATTTAAATTTGTTTGATGATCTGAAAAATTAAAGTGTGACAAACATGCAAAAAAATAAGAATTCAGTAGGGGGGGCCAACACTTTTTCACACCACTGTATACAATTTTTTTTGTTGTTTTTTTAAGATATGAATCCCTTTTTCTTCAACAATGCATTAAGTTGATCAAAAGTGACAGTAAATGCAGTTCTAATGTTTAAACAAATTATTTAAAATAAATGCTGTTCTTTTAAAATTTCTTTTCCTCAAAGGATCCTGGAAAAAAAAAATCATGGTTTTCTCAAAAATCTTACATTTAGACAGATTTATGTATCTATCTTACTTTATGTAATAATTAAGAACTTTAGTTAACATTAAAGTTATTATAAAGTATTAACACTAATAGCCACAACTACTTGAAAAAAATTTCCACAATGCAACATTCTCACCCAGACCCAAAAGCATAAGTTGCTTCACAAAACTTCACTGTGTGTATCTAAAGCACATCTGGAGCGAGTGAAGCGTCTGATGGTTACAGCAGCTCTGTGGAACGGATTCTGAAGCGAGACAGAGGTTTGGAGTGTTCTAGGATGCCTAGAATGTTCCATATATCAGAAACATATGCTGCATTAAACTACAAAACCACATCACACCGTAAAGATGGAGAAACCGTTGCATATGCTGCTACTTCAGATAAATCTGTGAGAATCTGACCCTCTATCAGACCCTAAAAAAGGTGTAAATCACTGATTGAAAGCATGTGGGGATGTCGCTGTTAATCGAGGTGCAGCTTTACAGTGGCATTTGATTCTGACACATTTCAGTGGTTTGGAAGCATTTTAGGAAAATGTAAGATCTGTGAAGCAATGACTTCAGACAGAAAGAGAGAGAGAGAGAGAGAGAGAGAGAGAGAGAGAGAGAGAGAGAGAGAGAGAGAGAGAGAGAGACTTGCATGAGACAACAGTTTAAAGGCTGTTTCTGAAACACATCCCTCATCAAACACATTGTTTGGTTCAAAGCCGGAGTGACACTGAGCGAGTGTGTGTGTGTGTGTGTGTGTGTGTGTGTGTGTGTGTGTGTGTGTGCGTGTGTGTGTGTGTTTGGGGGGGCAGTGGTGCATCTGTTAAGATTTTCTGAAGAAAACATGTTGCTATGTGGTTGATAGGTGTTTTGAGTGTTTGTCAGAGTGTTGCTATGTGGTTGCTAAGGTGTTCGGGGTGTTTGTCAGGGTGTTGCTATGTAGTTGCTAAGGTGTTCTTGGTGTTGCCAGAGCATTACTATGTGATTGCTAAGGTGTACTTGGTGCTTGTCAGGGCGTTGCTATGTAGTTACTAATGGCGCTTTTCCACTGCATGGTATGACTCGGCTCGGCACGGCTCGGCACGGCATGGTACGGCTTAGCTTTCCACTGCAGATAGTATCGCTTTAGAGTGGGCGGGATTATTCACGTCGTTATAGTTGTGCCGCCTCTACTGCCGTGACTCCTGAAAAACTACGGTTGCTACGGTGTTCTGGGTACCTTTCAGGGCGTTGCTATGTTGTTGTTAAGGTGTTCTGCCCAGGGTGTTGCTATGTGGTTGCTAAGGTGTACTTGGTGTTCTGAGTGTTTCCAGGGCATTGCTAAGCAGTTGCTAACACATTTGTTGGTTATGTATTCTAGTGCAAAGTTTCTATGGTGTTCTGAATGGCTGTTATTGGTTGCTTTGCGGTTTCTAAGGCATGGCTAGGTGGTTGCTAAGGTGTTCTGAATGATTGCCAAAGTGTTTTGAATGGTTGCAATGGCACTGAATTGCTACCCTGTTGTTTTGAGAGGCTGTTAGGAGGCCTGTGCTGACAGTTTAATGATAGGTCAATCTGAGTGACTGACAGCTCCTCAAACAACAGCCGCCAATCAAGTGGGAGGAGTGCCCTGTGGGTGCTTGGATGGTGATGGCCTTTTATTTTATGACCTCACTTCCTCCACATGCAGGAGGTCACTGTCCATCAGTTGAACTTTGACCTGGACAGAGCTGTAATGAGAGGGAGGGCAGGGTTCAGAAGGCAAACAGGTAAAAAGGCAGGTATTGGACCAGGTGCTTAGAGCTTCTTACGTGGCTTAAGTTTATTTCCTGTCCTTCAGCACACAATTAAAATTGTTTTATGTATATATATTTTCTTCTTTCTCTCTCTCGTTCAGAGGGCTGTTTGAAGTACACCATAATGGTATGGTTTAGTGGTTTGGTTAGACTTTGTGGTGTTCATTGGTTTCCACTAACTAGAGCAGCAATCAAGACCGACTGATTCAGCAAAAACCGTTTCGTCTGTCTGCAACATTCACACACACACGCACAAACTTAGACACTTTTAATCAGATTTGATTGTCTAATAAAGTGAAAATAGCTTCTCTTTCAGCAAAGAGCATGTGTAGAGTTTTTCCGAGCTGAACAGCTCACATTCACTGACTGAATGGCTGGCTGGAGTTCAGCATGTGCATTAGACGCTGGAAACCATGACTCATGTGCTGCTGTACCACAACTCAATCACACACACAATTCAAGTACAAATGTATCCAATTTCATCAGCACACGCAGAGATAAATGCACACTTAGAAGAAAACAGCGTGCATCCCTTACCGTGAAATCAAACACACATTTAGTGCAAACAGAGTCACCTCTCACACACACATTAAATGCATAACAGAATAATCAAAGTCAACTACAACTTCATCCAAACCCATAAAAACCAGCTTCATGCTAAGATCAAAGCAGACACATTTGAAGAAAACTGATGGAAATACAACAGTTTTGACATGAATTATGTTCTTGAATGATTACCGTATATAATTGTAAACATGGTATTAGCATAGTACATGTTCAAAGAAATTAAGTATTACCATGATACCATGTACAAAAATGGTAAATGTGCAAAAAAGCATGGTAAATTATGGTAAACATGGTAATTTCAAAGTACCGTGTACAAAAATCAAGTTATTACCAGGGTAACATACAAATATATGGTCTTGCCATGGTACATGTATACAAAGCATGGTATTATCATGGTACCATGTACAAAAAACATGATTTTACCATGGTAAATGTCCAGAAAACATGGTGTTATCATAGTACATGTAAAAACAAAGTATCATGCTGCTATGTACAGAAAATATGGTTTTACCAAGGTAAATGTGCAAAAAGCATGGTTTAATCATGGTACATGTAAAAGCACATGATAGCAATGGTACAATGGAAATCTTACTTAGTATTTTTGTCTTGTTTCCAGTCAAAATATCTAAAAATTCTTAAATAAAGATGCATTTACCGGTAAGCAAAATGACACAAGAAAGACTTTTTCTAGTGGGAAAAAACTAAATTTTGTGAATTTTGCTTAAAACAAGTAAAATTATCTGCCTGTGGAGTAGGCCTAAGTAAAATTATTTTGTTTTAAGAGCATTTTACTTACCGGCAGATAATTTTACTTGTTTTAAGCAAAATACACAAAATAAATGTCCAAAAAAACATGGTATAATCATGGTACATCTAAAATCACAGTATTACCATGGTATCATAAACAAAAAAACAAGTTATTACCAGACTGGCGTACACACAAAAAGCATAGTATAACCAGAGTAACATATAAAAAATTTTGTATTTATTTGGTGCCTCATACAAAAAAATTGTTAATTTAACTGTAACATAATCATCTTTTATGTTTATATTCTGTTGCAGTTGTTTCTGCACCACAAAACCAAGATCATAAATGCTGAAAAATAATAAATCATAAAACAGCTCATCAAAACACATCATCACAGTTTCATTAACATGACTTCAGTCATATGCGACACGACATATAGGATAGATTATTACAACTCTAGAACAAAAGCCTCTCTGTCCTGCACTCAAGCGTGAGTGAAGTGTGTGTAAGTGTGTGTGTGTAAGTGTGTGTGTTTAATTCTTTCTGGAGAGAGCCGAACGTTTCTGTGGTTTTTGTGGCCGGTTCATAATGTGCTACTGCAGAGAGAGAGAGAGAGAGACAGAGAGGGAGAGAGAGACTATTTTATATTCTCAGTATGAGGCCAATGGAAGGAATGTAAGCTTTCCGTGCACCACTCCAGAATCCTAAAGTTCTTCTCGCATGTCTGGACCTGCAGGCTTCCCTAAACATCTCATGAATAACCCACTGAACATTATTGATCACTCATTACCCACTCCACGTATCGGTAACCCAGAAAAACCTGCAGGTATTGACTGAACACAAAACTGTTCATTAGCATGAACATATTCCAGGTGTGCAGGGTCATAAGGGAGCTAATGATGTCATTGTACAGTTTTGTACTGGATGCATGGCACAAAACTGCTTGCTATAATATTTGTGCATGCATTTCATGCGCATTAGGTGCAACATAATTTTACTGTCCTCATTAAGTGTTGCATTAAGTGACAAAATCACAGCCAATGGGAACATAGTTGATTAAAAAAAAGAAATAAAAAAAAGAACAAAATATTATAGTTAATAAAAAATTAATTAAATTAAATTTAAATTAAACTAAATTAAAAGGCCACATATATAATGGTCATCCCTATAAAATAAAATCTGATGATGAAAATCATATGATGTTCTTCTCTAACTTGTAAAGAAAGGAAAGTAAAATAAAGTAAAATACAGTAAAATGAAAGCATTGTAGAAGACTCAAACACACACAGACACACGTGACCTTTAGTATACTGTTCAAATGAAGCATTACAGGACCAACTGCTGCCCTCAAGTGATTCCTCATCCACAGGATAATGACAACCTTATGAAAGCTCAAAGAGGCTTTGAAAGATCATGTGTACTGACCCTTACAAACATTTACCACAGCAGTCAAAGTTTCCACCAAAATACCATAATTACTACAGTTATTGTTTCTATAATTGTGGTAAATTTGTATTTGTGTCTAGTGTTAAAAAAAAGAAAAGAAAAGAAAACACACAAAACAATAAACACTGTTTGAAAGAGATCCCTAATCTTGCAATAACAATAGTACGGAAACTGGTATTTTAGCAGAAACTATGCTTGGTACATTTCTATCATGGTACACTGTAGCGAGCAAACAAACAATTTGCCTAATTGTGGGTCATTATTTGGACGAGTGATGCAGACATCTGATGTTTTGTAATGATGGGAACATCTGTAGCATTTCTGAGGGACATGAATGAAGGTTTTTCATCTGTTTGTCACACAAAAAGTCTCTTCTTTCCATGAGATGAAGAGATACATCAACAGTCACTCACATAAAACCCAATAAAAGCTAGAGAGAGATGAATGTGTGTGTGTGTGTGTGTGTGTGTGTGTGTGTGTGTGTGTGTGTGTGTGTGTGTGTGTGTGTGTGTGTGTGTGTGTGTGTGTGTGTGTGTGTGTGTGTGTGTGTGTTGGTCATAAACCCCAGACAATCCCATAATTCCCTGTTTCAGGGTCATGAATGTGGCATGTGAGATATTAGGGTTCTTATATATGCCACAACAGAGGTCACCACATAGACACACACACACAAAATACACAATCACACTCAAGGACAAGCATCTCAGTTATGTGATGTTCATACAGACAGAAGTGTATAGGGACAAAGTGACAGGAAGTCACTCATTTTTACTGGCGATTTGAGGCGACATGAGTGTCAGAACCTGTTGGCAGTGCAAAAAAGCTGATCAGAGATCAACAGAGATCATATAATTTTAAACAATGATATGTGGAAAACCATTTCAGAACCATTCTAAGCCTGTTTGATTCATATATCACTTATGATTTATGTTATCAATATCTATTTGCTACCTAAATATATTTTTAATACATTTTGTTTAGAAAATTGGCAAATGGTACATTATAATTATATTATATTATTATTGCAATATTGAATTATGTTCAATTAATATAATATTAAATAATTTGTAATTATTGTTTTTATTTTTATATTAATATTATATATTATAACATCAATTTATATATATATAATTAATTATAAATTAATTATAAAATTTATTTTAATTATAAATTAATATTTAGAAATAAAAATATTTTTAATTAATTAATTTATTATTAATTAATTAATTATTTTTAGAATTTTTATATTAATTTATATTATATGTTTTTTAGATAAATTAAAGATGTTTTGATAATTCAAATGAGGGGAAAAGACAAATCATGATTTTTGCAGAGTAAGTCATCTGGCAGGCGCACCACTCACTCACCAACCTTCAGCAATAAAATTGCTGATCGTTCTTTCATTCAGAACATGTTAACAGAATGACAAATTCTTTCTGAGATTGTTTACAGTGTTAGAAAAACATTTCAAATACTCTAAAGCAAAAACCTTGAAAAACAGATGGACCTGTCCCACCCTCTCTTTCCATCTCACACATGCATAAACACACAAATAAACAGATATGCATGCATAAACTGACAAAAAAGCAGGTCAGGTCAGTGGGTCTGGATGAGCACAACTGCTTAAAGAGAAAGATTTGTGGCGTTTTGTGATTGGTGTGAATTCGGAGCACGTTTTGCGACCCTCCATCTCACTGGATTCTGTGTGAGGAACGTGTATTTTCCTTCTGTCTTAATGAAACTGTATTTTATTCCTCTGCTGTTCCACAGCGAGGGGAGGGAAGAAAACATCTGGAAGACATTTTTCCCCCGCTCTTTTTCCCTCTTTTTCTCTGGGATCAGCAGACAGCACAATGACGGCTATAGCTTCCAGATGTGAGAACACAAACTCTCGCTCTCACTGCTCGAATCCCAAATGCCAAGAAATAAAAGAAAACCAGCAATGCTGGTCCATCAATGACTTTTCGCTGCAAAAACACACATATCCCATGATGCTCTGGGGTGCTCTAGTCATGCTAACAACGAGTTAGTGGCTCTAGCACAGGTATGTAGGGAATGTTATTCTAGAGGAAGTGTGTGCACATGTGTGAGATTCATAACAGCCCAGGGAACCTCAGGCTGTCGGAGGGGTGCCAGACACACACACACACACACACACACACACACACACACACACACAGACACACACACACTGACCCCCCTCAATTAATCACAACAAAGCCTTAGCAAAGCCCAAAAATGGCGTCCGTTTAAAAGCTCTGTGAAAGAGTCCATTCATACAGAACAGAGCAGACAGAAATACAATACTTAAAAACTTCAACTCTGAAACTCTGGGAACCAGAGATCTAAACACACACACTTGCATTCATGCATGGCAGACAACAATGTGTGTGTGTGTGTGTGTGTGTGTGAGCAGCAGGGGTGGTGGGCTGTATCAAGACCAGGTGTAATCCAAAAGACTAAAACCCTGTCCATCCAACATGATACTAATGCAACTAGACTGATTTCATAAAGAAAATGCTCTGAGAACTTTCAGAATGTTGCGCGAACTTTCTAGGGTCTTCTATTTCTTTAAAAAGGTGTTGCTATGGGGTTTCTAGGGTTTTCTCTTTCGTTACTAAGGTCTTGTTATGCAGTGAGAATGTTGCTATGGGGTTCCTAGTGTGTTCTATGTGGTAACTAGGGAGTTGCTATGCAATGAGAATGTTGCTATGTGGTTTGTAGGACATTCCATGTGGTTACTACGTAGTTGCTATGCAGTGATAATGTTGCTATGCGGTTTCTAGGGCATTCTATGTGGTTACTAGGTAGTTGCTATGCAGTGAGAATGTTGCTATGGGGTTTCTGGGTATTCAATGCAGTTGCTAAGGTGTTCTAAAAGGTTTTAAAATGTTCTGTGGGATTTTTAGGTTGTTTTTGTGGTTGCCAGGGGGTTGTTATGCTAGGGGCTTGCTTAGCTGCTGCTAAGGTGTTCTGAGAGATTTTAGAATGTTGCTATGTGGTTTCTAGGGAGTTGCTATGCATTTCCTGAGTTGTTCTGGAAGGTTTTAGAATGTTGCTATGGGGTTTCTCGGGTGTTCTATGTGGTTACTAAGGAGTTGCTATGAAGATGCTGTGGTGTTCTAAGAGGTTTTAGAATGTTGCTATGTGATTTCTAGGGAGTTGCTATGCATTTGCTGAGTTGTTCTGAGAGGTTTTAGAACGTTGCAACAGGGGTTCTTTGGCGTTCTATATGGTTGCTATGCAGTTACTAAGCTGTTCTGAGAGATTTTTAGCATGTGGCCCACGCACAAGTCTCTGTGATATTCTTCTGGTCTGTCAAAGTCTATGGGATTTTTTCAACCTTTTTATCATCTGCAAAAATTGCACAATAGCATATTTCTTCATGACAAGTTACATGGTTTAAGGTTACATGCAAAAACTTAATACTTAGGGTTGGTGATAAAATCATTAACACTACATTTACTACTGCTCAAAAAGTTGGGATGACTAAGATTTTTTTAAGAAAGTAATACTTTTATTCATAAAATGCTGCCTTCAATTAAAGGACTTAAAGACGTCTATAATGTGACACACTTTAAGTATACCTCTTTTCATGTCAAAACATCTCTGTCTCTGTCTGCACTTAAAGCGATGTGTTTTCCAGATGCTGTGTCTCGGGGTGCAGCACTGTAAAGCTCTAGGGTGGTCATAATCTGAAGGTCACCACCCACAGTATGCCACCTTTAACCTCTGACCTCGTGACCTCATCTCCTGTAGGTCTGCTGTCAATAACTACTATAACTCACCTCCTTTCCTCCCTTCAATCACTCGTTTGTTTTTCATTTTCCCCTGCCATTTCTCTCTGAAACAGGCATATACACGCACAGTCCTGAACACTCAACCCCCTTTCACACTAGAAGATTCATTTTAGCAATTCACACAATTCGATTCAGTAAACTGGTTCAGAATATGAATCACTGATTCATTTGACTCATCACTTAATTGATACATTTTTTTAAATACAATTTTTTTCAGCAGTAGATCTTTGCAATTATCGCACAGTTTTGTGAATCTGAACTGAATCACTACAATAGAAGTTTTTATAATTTTTATTTTTATAATACATAATATGACAATTTATGTTTTTTGTTCATTTTGTAAATAACATATTTATCTCCACTACAATTTATTTTTAAAAATCTAATTTGCTCTCTTGTCTTCAGTGTGTTTGATCAATATAATGGAGTCCAACAACTCAGTGAACTTTATGTGTTTGAACCCAGCAGACATGTGGGTCAGGGTTTGGTCCTCACGTCTAAAAGAGGCAATATCTGGTTTTATAGTGTGTGAACTCAGACCTTGAAGGTTTCACCAACTATCACCCTCCCAAATGCGGCTTTAGATTGAAGGGAGACTTGAAACGCTTGCAATCATAAAACAATGTGACTCTAAAACACACACTACAAAGCCCAAACCACACAAACCAACAGGGGAGAAAAAAGTACTTCTGCATTTGGCCACAAAAACAGCACTGTCTAATACAGTACAAAATGTACAAAATTTCTGTCCTGTGATTCTGTGAGCTGGACCTCCTACATGCTGAACGCTAGTACAGGGTCGAGGGCTGGTCTGATCTGGTCTTACATAACACACCCAAAATCATAACTGCTGACAAGGTAACTATTCACATACTTCTACCAACTTTAAAAAGTGCATACTATGCTTTCAAAAGAAAAGCTCATGCTTTTAAGCAAGAAGCAAGCCAGCACAGCATACACACTACATTGTCATAAAATTATGGATTGATACAAGTTTGCAAAGAATTCATCTATGCATTATGCATGCTTCAAACCTATTTCAGCATATACGATGACTTGTAATGCGCTAATCCTAATATTGAATACTACATAAGATTGATAGTAAGTGAAAATATGCATACTTTGAAGTATGAAGTACGCTATTTGTACACCTTTGACCATTTTCTATGATTTCTGAAAAGCCAATCTTTATCTTGCATAGTGTATAAGATGGATAGTATGTCCAGTTTTTCCATGGAAAACCAAAGCAGACGGGATAACCTTGTCTTTTATGGTATCCCAGAATCGGATCGGGAAACATGGCAAGAGAGTGAGAAAAAGATACGGGAACACGCGGCTGAATACTTTGGTGTGGAAAGAGCCAAAAGCGACGAGGAAACTACCGATTGAACGCGCTCACCGGGTTGGGAAAAGATCGCATGGGAGAGCAAGGCCGGTGGTGGTTCGTTTCACAAGGTGGAAAGACAAGGAAGAGATAATACACAAGACAAGACAAAAAACTAAGGAATGGCGTGAACGAAGTAATGAAGATGAAGTAAACAATCGAATTAGGGTGTCAGAGGACTTCAGTGCTCGTGTGCGTGAGATACGGAGAAAGTTGGTTAACTACATGCAAACTCTACGACAAACTCAACCAAATACACGGATGTCACTTCGTTTCGACAAATTATTTGTGGACGGTAAAATGTTAACGTATGACACAGAGTCGGAGTCCGTGATTGAAATTGAAACGAATAAAGAAAGACCATCTGAAACTTTCGTAAGGTAGGATGACAGCCTCGGCCCAAATGAACTCACTGTATTGGCATGGGAATGTTCACGGGTTAAAGACAAAGGTCAATAACAGTGAGTTATTGGACACTCTGAATGGAAACTCTGTCATATGTTTGAGTGAAGTCTGGTCACAAGATGAGACTGAGTTTTGCAACGTTACTGACTGATTATACATGTTTTCGTCTCGTGCATAAGCGAGTGTCAACATTTGGTCGTAATATTGAGGTATCTGTGTATATGTACATGATTCTATTGTGAAATATCTCTATAGGATTTGTATACAAGCAACTGACTGTGTAGTTCTATATTCTGACAAAGAGAGTGGGTTATTCGAAGATAACACTGTTCTTATTTTCACTTATATTTTCCCAGAGGGATCTAGCTCATATAGAAAGAGAGAAGAGAAAAATGGTATTGTTTCCTTGGAAAATGAAATCTTAAATGTGCTAGATCAATTTGGAGAAGATGTAAAACTTATCATCGCAAGATCTATAGAACAGGTAATGAATGTGATTACATTGAGTGTGATGACTCTGAATATATAGCCTGTGGCAGTTATTACACTAATGATTATTTTGAATGGCACAGAAAATCAAAAGATAAGGTGATTAATACGTTTGGTCGCTGTCTTTTAGATATCGCTGCCGCAATCTAAATATTCATTTAGTTAACGGAAGAGTTGGTAAAGATATTGATGGAGAATTCACATTTATATCAGCTGCAGGATGCAGTGTGATCGATTATTTTATTATCTCTAGTGATCTCTTTACACATGTTAAGGATTTTGAGATCTTACACGTGGATATTTCTGATCACTTCCCATTACTGTATACTATGAGGATAAATAGCGTTGAATCAAGAATAAAAACAAAGACAGATGGTAATGTAAAACCCTGGATAAGATTTAAATGGGGAATAGATAGTGAAAGGGAGTTTGTACAAAGGTTATCTTATCTATTTAATAATAATTTTATATGTGAGTTTGGGAAAGCAGTGGAAGAAAAACACTAAAATAGCAACTAAAAACTCCTGACAGATTGTTTACATGAGGCAGGCAAATTTTTGATTAAAAAATCTACACTTAAAAGTAACCAACCACAATGGTGGGACGAAGATTGTTCACGCCAGAAATATGCTAAATATACTGCACTAAATCTTTTTAGAAGAATAAGTAATGAGAGAAATCTGAAGAGTTATATTGTTGAGAGAAGTATATTTAAAAAATTATGTGATAGAAAGAAAAAACAGTACAATTCCAATACCTTAGGTAATATGTTGCAGGGTGACATGAAAACACAACAACTGTGGAAGAAAATTAAGAGCTTTAGAGAGGGGCCAGCAAACAATCTAATAACATTGAACACTTTAAGTGGTTAGAATATTTTATGCAGTTGTTATCGGAGTCAAAATGTAACTTAGATGTTGATTTTGAAATCTTTGTTACAGACTGTGTAAACAATCATGATACTACAGTTTTTAATCGAGATGAAATTTTGGACAGTAATATTATGTATAATGAGGTCTTTAAAGCTATTATGTCAATGAGTAATGGAAAAGCCCCTGGACCGGATGGTATTATAATTGAAATGATAAAAAGTAGCTCTACATACGCTATGTCCCATAATGCTTTCTTTATATAACAAAATATTAGAAACAGGAGATTTCCCAGAGTCCTGGTGTGAAGCTGTGATTTGTCCTCTATATAAGAATAGTGATAAAAATGATGTGGAGAACTATAGAGGAATCTCACTGCTTAACGTACTAGGTAAAATTTTTACAAAGATCCTGAATACGAGGTTAGTGCACTATGCAGAAATGAATAATATACTCTTTGAAGAACAAGCAGGATACAGGTCTGGTTATTCCACAATATATAATATTTTTATTTTACAGTCAGTGGTTCAGAAATATATTACAAAGCAAAAAGGAAAGATGTATTGTATATTTATTGATTTCTCTAAAGCTTTCGATAGTGTTCAACATACTCTTTTGTATTTTATTCTCATTAAGAATGGTATTGGTGGGAAAGTATTTAATGTATTAAAATCTATGTATTCCAAACTTAAGTCATGTGTGAAAGGAAATGAAGGTTTAACAGAATATTTTGATTGTACCATTGGGGTGAGACAGGGTTGCACGGTGAGCCCTTTTTTGTTCTTTTACTAAATGAATACATAACAATGCTAAAGAAAAATTGTAAAGGTATTCAGATTGAAATGATGACAGAAGTGCAAACATTGTTGTATGCTGATGATATGGCCACTGTAGCAGATACAATTGGAGGGTTACAGAGACAGATTGAACAGTTGGAAAAATTCTGTAAGTTTTATGGTATGAGAGTGAACTTGAGTAAAACAAAAATTATGGTCTTTAGAAGAGAGGGGGACATTTGAACAAAAATGAAAAATGGGATTTTTGCTGAAGAACAGATAGAAGTAGTTAATTGTTACAAGTATCTTGGTATGTGGTTTACACCAAAATTGTCATGGTGGAAAACCCGTCAGCATTTAGCAAGCAAAGGCAAGAAAGCAATGTTTTCCTTGCTAAAGTTTATCCGTAAACAAAAAATTAGCTACACGCAAGCTCTGTTTTTGTTTGATCGCATGGTTGCACCTATACTGTATTATGGTTGTGAAATATGGGGCTTCGAACCAGTTGAATGTATTGAGAATGTTCAAGTGTCTTTTTGTAAAAAAAACTTTTGTGTGTCAGCACAAGTGTAAGTAATGTAGCGGTTTTGGGTGACCTGGGAAGATTTGCATTGTCGACCTCCTCTATGAAAAAGATGTATTATGTATTGGATAAAATTAGTGTCAATGCCTGATCATCGCTATCCAAGAAAATGCTACAATATGCTTTTAGAATTAGATAAAGTAGGTAGAAAAACTTACGAATATTAGAGTATTATTGAATTTTTATGGCTTTTCAGCTACTTGGGAGGCTCAAAGTGTAGGTGATATAAGAACATTTACATCTGTTCTAAATCAAAGATTGAAAGAAAAAGCACATGAGGCATGGTATGCATCAGTTTTAGAAAATAACAAACTAAACATATACTCACAATGCAAGTCTTTGTTAATACAAGAGAGCTACATTACGTCTGTGTATAATAGGCAACTGGTACGATCATTATTCTTGTTCAGATGTTCAAGCCATCAGTTAGCTATAGAAACGGGTAGATGGAGTAATACACCAGTTGCAGAAAGAATCTGTCATTATTGTAATTTAACAAATATTTCTGTGATTGAAGATGAGATGCACTTTTTGTATGTTTGTCCTTTGTATAGAGATTCTACGCAAGAAATATTTTAGTGAACTTGTCCTTGTGGGTGATGTCTGCAAAGATGTGTCAAGTATTTGTGATTCTGAGAATGCATGGCGGTTAGCACTGTATATATATCAAGGAACGAAAAAGAGACTATCTGCCATGTCATGACATTTGTGGAACTATGGGCCGATTACTTTATCTATAAAATTTCTGTAAACATATGCAAACTTAAGATGGATAGTATGGAAATAGAAGCATATATGCAGCATCGACATACTATTTTCAACACTGAGATGCACTAATATCATTTGCATGCTATGAAAGACATTGTGTGTGAACAGATGCACACTTCAAAACTTTGTCAACACTGATACAATAGACACTATGCAAAATGATACATACTTCAAAAATCCACTGTAAATTGTACACCACCCATGCATACATATTCAGCATACTATATTTTTGAGAGGTGCACTCATCTTAATATTGCATGTTATGTAAGATAGACAGCATGTGAATAGATGCTATGTCATTATATTGACATAGTATGCCTTAATCTGGCATACAATTTAATATGGAAAGCACGAGACTGATGCATACTTATAAAATCCATTGTAAATACTATGCAATCCAGTCACTCTGATATACCACTTTAAAAACATTTTTGAAAAACATTATTTGATATGCACTAATTTTAATATTGCATGCTATATCAGATACTAATATTGCATGCTGACATACTAATTTCAGCATACTATGATTTATGTTGTTTACTTTGAATCTTGTATACAATTTAATAAAGACAACATGAAACTGATGCAAACTTAAAAAAATAAATTGTAAATACTATGCAATCCATCCACTTTTGACATACTATGAGTTTAGTGACACTAGTCTAAATATTGAATGCTATATAACACAGATAGTATGTGAACAGATGCATACTTGCATACTACTGCAGCCAGTCACTACTGACATACTATTTTCAGCATACTATGATTTAGGTAGTTTACTCTTAATCTTGCATACAATTTAATATGGAGAGCATGAGACTGGTGCATACTTATAAAATCTATTTTAAATACTACGCAATTTAGTCACTTTTGACATAATATGATATTAGACACACAAACTTTAATATTGCATGCTATATAAGATAGTATGTAAACAGATGCATACTTGCATACTATGGCAGCCAGTCACTATTGCGTACTATTTTCTGCATGCTAAGATTTAGGAAGTTAACTCTTAACCATGCATACTATTTAATATTAAGAGCATGAAACTCATTCATACTTAAAAAAAATCCATCTTAAATAATATGCCATTCAGCTAGGAATGATTTGGAGTGTACTAATCTTAATCTTGCACACTAGTTATTATGCAAAAGGAGATTAGGTGGGAAACCCTTCACACTCTTCCTGTTGAAACTGGACTGGTACCTTTTAATAGCCACAGGGAGACACTGCTTGTTCTGTTAATGGGAGCCATGGAGCCAAATGCAACACGAACCTAATTTCTCCACAATGTTAATATTCCTCTCTAGGATTCTCACTGAATCAAACTGTGAATGAAGAATCAGGACGGCTGAAATGGACAGCTTGCTCTCATTACACAAGAAACATTTTTGAAAGGTTCCAAGGGTGTGAAAGTTTGGCTCCAAACGTTCCAGAGTTTCTCCTCTCATGGTTTTAAGGGTCTGGAGAACACAACAACAAGAATAACCAAAACCAGAGACAACACACGTGGGCAATAAACAATCGTAACAACATGCCATTTGTTAAAAAGAATTCGTTTACTCTCAAAAGTGAAGCACACACTCAGCAGGCTGAATGAGCGAGGCCGGTCCACTTAGAGTGTCCATAAAACTCTCATAAACCAGCACTAGTGTGAGTAATAAAGCAGAACGGCCCTGCACAGGAAGTGCAGCAGCATCCCCATCAGCCATTTTTGACTTTACAAGCTTCTGTGTACTGTGACGCAACAGTGCCACTGTATCCCACAATGCACTGCTAGTCCCACTATAAACTCAGCACATCATTCTGTACCTAAAGATGCGATTCAGTTAGTCCCGCCCACTGCATGACATCACTGTCAGACCACATGCCATGGAAGCAGTGAGTGTTGCTGTGCATCCCTGCCAGTCTGGCTGCAGATCAAGACCACCATCTTTTCTGCATTATCCCGCTACACGTGTGCTCTAAATAAAATTGGAAGGACACAGAAATTAAGTGCACCACATAGGGATCACAGCTGTATTTAGAACGCAGCCCAAAGCATGCTAGATTGTGAAGCAAACTAAACAACTAATAAATTTCAGTCTGATGTGACTCTAATGAACATGTTTCTATCGAAATATACTCAACAGATGCTCAGTAACAGATGTTCTTAACATATAAAACAATAAATCAAGTGGATGAATCACTCCAATTAATTCAGCCTTGACTCATTCAAGCAAAAGTGATTAAGTTGAGTGTTTTAACAGTTACAACAGATGCTGAAAATGAATGGCTCTCAAGTGCAGCAAAAAAAAAAACACTTTTGGCTGTTAAAACAAGTTTTCACACCATTTGACCAATGAATTCCCATGGTTTTACCAGATGTTCATGATTATGTTTATAAAAATAAATTTTTGTGAAATATTTCAGAGCTTAACATAACTAAAAAAAAAAATATTTCTATGACATTTCCACTTTCCAGCAGGGCTGTTTTAAGATTCCAGGTTTTCCATGACCTAAAAAGGTTCTTGAGTTGCTATACGGTTCTCTGGAGATTAAAAACCTCTTCATGTTTTATTATAGGGTCTCCAGATCAGTGTTGTGCTTTCTGGGTTCTTTAAATAACTAGAGAATCTATGATCAGTTTATAAAACTCTTCTAACAGGAATCTTGATTTTTAAGAGTGCATCTGCTAAGATTTGGTATCATTGCCAAACTAATTCTCTATTAAATACTGTAAGTCAGCATGTTCTTGAGAAGTTCCTGGACCAAAATGTTCTCAATAATTCCATCACTATAATGAGCAGCCAAGCGGCCATGACCAGACACGAAGCTAATCACACATGCGGAGCAGAGTTTCCAACCCCCTCCCTCTATCCCTCCCCCTCTAGCCTGAAGAAAGAGAGAGAAAGACAGAGAGAAAGAGAGGGGTACTCCCTGGGACAGGCTGGAGAAACGAGGAGGATGAGAATGAGAGATCACATCCTGTCTGCTTTGGCTCCGTCGTTACTGTACAAACCACAGATTTACGTTCACAACTAATAAACCCCACACTATCAAATATGTGTGTGATACACAGAGCTTCGTAATGAAGTGACACTAAAACCAGATGCAACCACAGAAAGTTGGCTCATATGTGCTAAAAAAAGAAGACATTTTTATGCATATTGCATGAATGATTTAAAAAAAGATCTTGTGTGTTACTAATGGCATATTGCAGATGAGATCGGAATGTATGTGATGCATGGAGGTGCTCTCTACAATAACTGTTTAACATAGTCTCCTGGGTAATTCCTTCTATATTTGGTTTACAAGATAATTGTGAGCTTCACCTCGAGCATATAAGACACACAACAAAACAAACCCAACTAACCCACCCTCACCCACACAAATCACCCACCAAAAAATAACCAACACCAAGACTAACGAGCATTTATCAGTTTTTCACAAAACAGAGAGCCAGAGTGATTGGTTCGTTTTATGAGCCTATGGAAAAACGTAAACTTCACTCTGTCTCTCTCTCTCTTTCTCTCCTGGTGTGTTTCTCATCCTGCATATTTTTCCAATTACGTTCTGCAGTCAGCCTGCTGGAGGAAAACTACTTTCTGCCAGATCCCCTAAAAAGCATGTGAAACATCTTCCAAAAAGTCTACAAATCCTGATCTAGGTTGCGTGGTTTATTTGCACACATCACACAGAGTCTGAAACCAGAATCGGTCCTGATGTCATACAACCCTAAAGATCAAGGTTCCTTTTTCGGAATCTTTGAGATTCACCAAAGAATCATTACAGAGTTTAGGTTCTTCAGATTCTGGTAAAGCATCACTTCATAAATGGTTTTCCAAAGGAACTTCAGAAGGTTCTCCTGTGACATTGATTCTAACTGAAAAGTTTAAAACTTGATTAATCTCTGTTTCTAGAAAACTAGACCATCTACGATGCTTTGCAGATGCCAAAACCAATACCATGAAGTGAACCCTAGTAAACAGTTGCATAGAAAACTGAGGAACCTTTTTTAGATTTGCATATGAAATCCTAGAATTTGGATTTCTACTATGACATCTTTATTTACTAATTTGCATGAGAATAGTGAGTGTTACACCAACTTGGAGCAGCGTAAATGAGTTGCATGCCACAATATGATGCATCAGGATCTCCTCGCGCAGCTGTTGCATTGAACGGGAAGACGTCCCTGATTCCGTTATTCGCCGCTGCTCTAATGTTTCCCTGCAAAAACGGAACTCCGGGCGTCCCTAGTTGAAAAACCCCACTCTGGGGCCCCTACCATCCCCTCCAGGGACAGCGTGGAGAAGCGCAGCCCCTGGAGAGCGCGGCCCGCGGCACAAAGTAACAGTTTGGAAACAGCTGATTCGCCGCTTACCTGCGCTGACTCGTGAGGTGACAAACATCAGGAATACTAGGAGTACCGACAGCCGCAACTCCTTAAACCTCCGCTTTACTTTCCATCTGATAGGTGTATCCATGACCACCTGCGCCCGTACTGACGCGAAGAGTTCGGTTATATTTTTATGACAACTGCTTAAAATCAGGACAGAAGCATTAACCCAACAGTCCCGGAGAGAGAAAGCGCCACAGCTCAAAGCCTCTCATGCAGCCATACGTTAATAAAGTCCTGCGGGAACATTCAGTGGATGGATAGATGGATGGATGGGGCACCTCTCTCCCTTCTTTTCCCTTCTGTTCTTTCCTTCCCTGCAGTGCGCTGCAGTGATGCCCCCTTCACTGAAACTTCGAGGAGCTAAAGTGGGAAAAAACTTCATTCACACGGACTGTCAGTCATGCGGCGTCCGGCCAATCGGAGAGCAGCGCCGACGATGCGCGGCTTCTGATTGGCTGGGGATGTGGGTAGGCGGGACGTTTACAGTGTGGGACTTCATTTACTCTCTCTCTCTTTTTGTCTGCAAGAATTGAGTCCATTGCAGTCTGTCTTTAAGTATTTTTTTTTTACTCATCTAATTTGATGGGTGTAGCAGGAGAAACCCTTTAGGGCAATTATCCAGTTAAAGGACCCTTGTTAATATAATGTCCTAAATAAATAATGGAGAAAAAACAGTTCTTTATGTGTCTGGCATCAAAAAGGCCTTGTAATACTAAAAACACATGGAAAACTGAACATATATAACTTAAAATAGATTTTGCATCACCCAGAAGGGGTTTATTTTTGCAATAATGTTCATCTAATTGCTTGCAACATGCCTGCTTACTAAAATAAATGAGGATATGCATCTGAAATATTGATTAGATACAAATATTCCCTGTAACTGAATCTTGTTGTCTTACCTAGCCTTGTGAACTGTTCTAGCATAGGAACAGTGTTATTAATGGGAGCCCAGGGTTATTCCAAGTCGGTCCTAAAATTAAAGTTTGCAGGCTATTTTAGGGCTGAAACGATTCAGGAGCTCCTGGCGTATGCGACAGCTGGAGCACACAAGGCCACGAGGGTGATGACCTTTCGACACGGGTCCGAATGTACAGAGGGGACGGGAATCCTGTTCAGCTTACATGTACAACAAAATGAAACTGGTTACTTCCTTGATAAATCAATTAATCAATCAATCAAGTTTTAAATAAATGCATAAATGTAGATTTAAAAGAAGATGAAAAAGAGGTGCAATATTATGACAAACTCAGCTGCAGTCTTGTCTAAGTTAATAGATATGGAAAATCTCCTTTGGCTTGTATAAAATCTAAATACTACAACTGGGTGTGATCAATATAGCCTTGGTTAGTGTATTAAGTCAACATAAAGTCAACGTGAATAGCCATTTGCAACCCATATCACATACATAATGAGACATATTGCAGAGTATTAAATGCACACTTATGCATTTATCCAAAGCAACTGACAAAATCATTTCAAAGAGCCAAAAATATTTGTAATATATATTGTTAATTGTTACATGTTAATAAACAAGCTAGAGAAGAGGAGGAAAAAAGTTCATGAGTATATGAGATCTAATACTGAAGTATATAGCAATAATATGGCAAGTATATTCATTTTGTCCTTTGCATACTGATTAGCCCATGCAGCAATAAATAAATAAATTAATTAATTAATTAATTAATTCTGACCAATATATATTATAAATATATGCTAAAATATGTTGCAATGTAAAATTTAATTTAAATAAATTATAATTAAATTAAAATGTTACCTAAATTTTATATTCCAAAATGCATTTCAGGGACAAGAAAATAAATTAATTTAGGCTGTATTCATTAATTATTTGTATTCAGTTGTCTAATGTATATTTTTAAACAATATACAAAATGTAAAAAATATATATTTTTAGAAAATATATTTATGTAAATATATATAAATATATATTAAATATATTTATGTAAATATATATAAACAATTGAAAAGGAAAGTCTTTTTAGAGGTGGGGCATTTGATGAATGATTACAAAGATTAACATTTTCTTTCTTTGGAACAACATGGACTAATCAGTCACGTGCAGGAAGACCCGGAATGTTCTGAGAAAGTAAATGGCATGAATTTTGATTTTGTGTTGACTAAGTGTGCCAGCGGTGTTATGACAGTTGAGCTCAGGTTTACAGTACAGAATGATGTGTTGACAGAATCTCAGACTCATAGAGCTCCAGGTTACACGTGCTGTGCGCAGTGATGTCTCACTCCACCTCAGGTTACGGCAATGTGAAGAATGCAGCTACTTTTGTGCAGGGTGTCTCTGAGCCAGCTGGGGGCACACACTCCTGTACAAGCCTGCAAAACACACACACACGGACAAAATGAAGACTCGCTAAATGTCAAATGGGACTATAATTGGCTTAAGGTTAATAAAACATTTAGTTTGATGTTACCTTTTTTAAAGGAAATACATTACCTGAAGAAAATGCAAGTGATGCTTGCCCTTGTTACTTTGATAATACTGCATTTCTCTGTGATTGCTAAAGGAGTTCTGAACATCTTATTATTATTTAAAAGTGAAAGTGAAAGTCGTGACATTTGCCAAGTATGGTATTGGTGCTCTGCATTTAACACATCCAAGTGCACACACACAGCAGTGAGAAGTGAACACACCGTGAACACACACCCCGAGCAGTGGGCAGCTATATCCAGCGCCCGGGAAGCAACTGGGGGTTCAGTGCCTTGCTCAAGAATAAGGTAAATGAAACTAATTTCAATTCAATTCAGTCTAAAAACAATAACACTTATATCATAATTTGTATTGTGTTCAGCTCTGTTTGTGGAAATTGTTAAAGGAAAATTTTTATGAGTTTCAGATGTTATAACGCTGAGTCCAAACCATCGTCTAAACACACACACATGGCAGATATTAGTGATTGGATTATGCCATATAGAGTACATTTTTCATAATGCACTCTGTGACTCTTTATGGCAGACGTCTTCTCTCTATCGCTCTCCATTACATGCCGGGACACACCAGCACACATTCCTTGGCTCTTATATGTTCATCAAAGCCCCGATCATTCAGCAGGATTATGAATCTTCACAAATGCACAGGGAACATACGTACACACCACACACACAGCAGGAGCCACGTTTACACACAATGCACACATTTACACACATACAGATGCATGACAGAAATCACTGCTGCTGCTGCCTCCTCATCCATCCATCATAACACTTCAAACGAGAGATTGATAAACAGCCATTCACAGCTGCCCAAGCATGCACAGACACACAAGAGCAAACATATTAACACTAAAACACCCAACACAGAGAGAGAGATCAACACGTCAACCTATGCATTCTATTATTTTGGAATATAATAGGGATTTTTGAGACCAAAACCCAATTTGTGGTACAATTAATATGTGTGATTGCCTCTAATAATACTATTTATTCTTAAACAATAAAATAAAGGGTTAATTAGGAAATATTCTGATACTTCTGACACTGTTTGTCATCCAAGTTTCAAAAGGTGGCCTACAGTGTGACCTAAAATCACCTGACATGCTCTGCATATTTATTAAAGTAAATACATTTTTAATGTTTTTGAAAGAATGTTCTTCTGCTCAACAAGGGTGCATTAATTTGGTTAAAAAACACAATAAAAACAGAAGTATTGTGAAATATTATTATAATTTAAAATACCTGTTTTCTATTTTGCTACATTTTAAAATGTAATTTCTGTGATCAAAGCTGTATTTTCAGCATCATTACTGCAGTCTTCACACACAAACCATCATAAATAAATCAAACAAACATACTTACATTCATTTTAAAAAAAAAAAAAAAAAATTTAAAACAAAAATATAATATATTTTTTTCAGGATATAAAGTTAAAAAGAACAACTTTTATTTGAAATAGGAATGTTTTGTAACATTACAAATGTCTTTTCTCTCACTTTCGATCAATTTAATGCATGCATACAGTAAAAGCATCATTTTCTTTTTAGAAATCATAATCATACCCAAACTTTTGAAATATTTACTCTTAAAAAAAAAATCAAAAATACCCCAAAAAAAAAATATTCCATTTAAGATGCTGCTATTTTTTTTCCCCTTTAAAACTTTTTTCTTTCCCTCCATTATATCAGTTTCAATTTTTTTCCAATTAATGCAATGAAAACTAAATAAGATGCTGCTATTTTCAGAAATTATTAACTTTTTCATGTGAAATGCAGTTGCCACATGCATGAATCCTCCATAATAACCCCCAACCCAACATTCATGCTTAACATTGGGCAAAATGTCGCAATTCATGGCACAAAGCTGGGCTGTGATTGGTCCAAATGATCGTGAAAACATTCTACTGCTCCTGTGGTTGAGGTTTAATAACAGATGCTCGAAGGAGAGGAAAACAAAATAATTATGAACGCACAAAGGGATTGGGAGACAGCGAGAAGATGGAAAAATGAACGAAGAGAACTAAAAAAAAAACTTTGATTTGTATATGGAAAGAATCATTGAAGAGGAAGTCAGTGTTAATGATTGATGCGGAGGATTCAGCCAAAGTACAATCTGAGATTCACATGCACGTGTTCTAAACTCCAGTGATTATTAATTATGGAAAAGCGAGAGTTACTAAACATGACCAGACGAAACAAGCCAGTACAAAACTCATAAATGTAAACAATATTCATCACTGGATTCAGTGTGATAAGACACTAAGACAGTTGCTTTTTGCTTGGATAACATTTCCAATCAGTCCAGATTTAAAAAATCTTCACATGTTACACACTTAAAGGTCATCCAAGATGCAGATGAGTTTGTTTCTTCATCAGATTTGGAGAAATGTAGCATTACATCACTTGCTCACCAATAGATCCTCTGCAGTGAATGGGTGCCGTCAGAATGAGAGAAAAAAACAGCTGATAAAAACATCACAATAATTCACACCACTCCAGTCCATCAATTAATGTCTTGTGAAGTGAAAAGTGTTTATATATATTAAAAAAAAAAATCAATTCAACAAGTGCATTCTTGAAAAGTACATACTGTATACTACACAGTTTTAATTTGACTAAAGATGCTTAACTTTATTCAACATTGATAATTAATCAGCATATTATAATATTTTCTGAAGAATCATGTGACACTGAAAACTGGAGTAATGATGCTGAAATTCAGCTTTGCATCACAGGAATAAATTACATTTAAAATATACTAAAATAGAATGTAGTTATTTTAAATTGTAATAATTTTTCACAATTTTACTGTTTTTTTGGTCAAATAAGTGCAGTCCTAGTAAGCAGAAGAGACTTTTAAAAAACAAAAAATCATCCATCTCACACGAATCAAATACATTTTAATAATATAAGAATTTGATGTTCTGTAGCGCTCTCAAATGTCCTGGAAAAACCCAGCAGAAGAACGAGGGAAACACTTTCCAAAAGAACACTGAAAATAACAGTGATGGACAGATTGGCAAAGTGAGAACATCAGCGGCTCATCCTGCACGTTCCCTCGGGTGCCATCAGTCAATATAAAGCTAATATGAATAAGTGCTTATTAATAAATCTGCATCTGAATGCTTAAACTCATGCAGGTGAATTTAACATGACTTGCAAATCAATGAGAGACAAGCAATTATAGAATTAGTTTCCACCGGATCTCCATAAAAGTTTTCACACATTTTTTATCCCACAAACAGTTTGATTTGGACTCAGTTTTAGATCAGGACTGATCATGCACAAACACATATGTTTCTTCTGAGCATACTTCTTATTTATATTGTTCACCTGAATAAAAGTTCAAACATTATGAAAACTAGTCTTGAAATCTACTAAATGCATGCATACTTTTAAAGATTTTTAGTTGATGACTTGGCATTTCCAAAACGATATCTAAACCAGATGAGTTTGAACTTTAAGAAAGCATTAAAGGTGAGGTCAAGTCAAAAATAGCATTTCTTTCCATTTCATTAGCGCGTTTGAAGAACTATTTGAAGATGTAACATCAAATATAGCTTCATCTGTCAAGAGGAGCAGAGTGTCTGTACATGTGGAAACCGTCTGTGCCTTTACCCTTCACTGCTCTCTCCTCTCATTTGAGCTCGGTGTGATCCATCATGGCCTTCGAGGGAATCTCCAGCGTGTTTGGCTCAGACCGTTTGCACTGAATTCACTCCAAGTGCAGAAAGGCTTAGTCTAAATGTTGTTAGATTTCCTGATAAATGTCATCGGTTAATCACCTAATCTCTTGGCATTAGCCCTCAATGTCTGTTTGCAGAAGGCTGTGGAGATGTAGATGGATCCTGAGAGAATTTTTGACTGAAAAACTTCTCTGAAGAGCAGATAGAGTGACTAATCTGTTATGTTGTTGTTTACGTTAGTCTCTCGTCATAGATTTAAAATCACACTTTATATTCCTAATCTAAAGGAAAAAAAATAAAAAAAATAAAAGGTACATGTGAAGACGGGTCTCAAATAATCTCTGGTCAACCTCAGCGACCTTTTTTTCATTAAAATGTGGTTATTTACCCAATATAAATAATATGAGAATATCTAACTGGAAACACCACAAAACATCACAGAATCCATCACTTCCTTTACTTAGTGATGTTTGTGCTGTCATTTTCCCTCCAAAATGATGTCACTTCCTGAAGGATGATGTCATTAACAAATTAAAGGTCTTAAAGGGATATTACAAATGACTAACAAGAGACTTTATGTTAAGAGAAAGTGAAAGTGAAAACATTTGGTGTAAGAGTTTTGTACTGGATTGTATCATGTCTGTCTCAAACATTTCAATCGGGGAAAAGAACAAAATGAAATACAACTGGTAACACATAAAGAAACTAAACCAAGTTTTCCTCCAATATTAAAACGGGTGGTTGGAATGACCCCTCAATATTGTCCCATAAGCAGGTTTTGTGAACATGACTGAAATCCTTCATTGTCAAGAGGAACATCAGCCTCACAATTAAACTGCATAAACTTACCGAGAATGTTGTTTCTGATTTCAAAACTTCCCAAGGTGAATTGTTGATTTCTCAGACTATTGTATATATTTATTCAAATGAACCAGTGTGTACTTACCTATATCAGGGTTAAATATACTGAATTAAGTTTTTTTTTAACCTGTGTATTATATGGTTGTCTTCAGCAATGCTTTTAACAAAACACACAGAACATGTCTGCATCGATTTGTCAACAAGTAAAGAAAGTGAAAGATTAAAATCATATAACCAGATTATTTATCAGCAGTCAGTAGTTTTATTGTTTTTACAGATGCAGAATTTGACATCAGAAAAGCAGTTAGGTAACTGTTAGACAGCTGTTAGATTCTACAAATGATTCTACAAAAAAAAAAAAAAAAAAAAAACATTAAATCGCAAAAAAGTGAAACAAAAATTTGCCTTAAAATGTCAGCCCAGCATTTACAACATGGTTTCCGTTCTAATATATGGTCACATAGTATAACTGAATTTGCATACATTTAACACAACATCAATGTATTCATACAGCTGTTTATGATGAAATTATAAGAAATCATTTTAGAGTACAACAAATACATAAGCAATGAAAATCAATGGTGTTTAATTTTACTCTCTGTAGGCTATATTACAGGTAACACTTTTCATACACTGTAACTGATCTGGTTTTAACAGCCTTTTTCAATCGGGGTTTTCTGGTTGTTTTGTTCAGGTACTGTCCATACTCTGGATTATTCCTGTTGCCCCGTGCTTTCAGGATTTATACTGTTGTATAATGCTGTATTTGCATTGTTCCTCTGGTTGCACCATTTTTTCACGTGTCCAACAGCTGTTACAAGGAAGGCTAGTAGCAGCACAGAATATAACAGCAAAAAACCTACAAGCTGGGATCATACCAAATTATGTGATTGGTTTCATGATATTCATTCATTATATTTATTAAGGCAATAGTAATTGATATGTAATTACACCAACGATATTCACAGATCAAATACTTTTATATGCTGATTATGAGACCTGTTATTTATTAGTGAAAATCATCGTAATGGATGTTTCAGTCCTGCCCTAACAGTAGTAATGCATGCTAAATGTAAGATTTATACTGTACATTCAGAATTATTTCAAACCATTTTGCAGTGTTCACACAAGTTGTTGTATTTTAACTTACCTTAGATAGAAAAAATTCTGAAGTGGATTGAAGTTCTTTCACATCTATTGTGTTGTTACATGGAGCATGTGGTGAAAATACGGCACATGCAACATATCTACCATCAATAAGAAGTAATACAATCCACAGAAAAGCTGAAAATAAGAAGGTCTTGATCACCATGTAGCTTTGTTGCTCATATTCAGCTAACAGTTGAAGAAGCACAACCAAGCAGAAAAGAATAGGAATCAAAAAATGTAAAAAGACTTCAACATTTCTGTAATCCTCATTGCAAGAACACACAAAGTCTTCTTCCAGCATTTTTTCAGCAACGGCAAGAATGATAGCACTGAGGGCATTTACCTTCAGTGTTCTTTGATCAAAAAATGGCATTGTAAATCTTGAGGTTGTCAAGAGAGCTTTTTTTACTGATGTCTTGGATAGATCTTTTATACACTCGCAAGTAGCCTATTCACCTCCTTTTAACGTATTCCACTTCCTTTTATACATACGTTACACTTCTACTGCACTTTGTTTTGAAGTATGCAAGTCATAACTAGCCTCAGGGCAATTCACACTGCACAGACAAACACCAGTGAACAAGTTGGCCGTTGGATTTAGAATTTAATGAAAAAAACCTGTCATGTTCACATTGCCCCAACAGACATCAATAAACACTGACTGACCGTGTTCAGTCAGGTGAAAGCAAACTCTGACCAGCAGCAACAGACGCCGACAGAGGTAACACACTGATCCAACAAAACCCAACAAATGTGTTTGTTGGCATTTGTCTGTGAGGTGTGAATTGTTCATTTATAAAGAAATGAATTACAGTATTATCAGTTTCTAGATGTTTTGCTGTCCAAAATCAGTCATGGTTTGTTTAGATCAAACCAGTCCTGCAAGTACCACTTGCACCTCACATTTTGTATGTCTCCGGATATCTGACGCGCCCATTTCAGGTTTTGCAGTCTCTACTAATGAGCTGATGAGTTGAATCAGGTGTGATAGATGAGGGAGACACAGAAAATGTGCAGTGCTGGGGGTGCTCGCAGGACCGGTTTGAAAACCACTGGTTTAGAGGTTGTATTGAAACACAGCTCAGGAACAATTGGAGCAAAAACAAGTTTTAGTTCAGAACTATAACCCGCATTACACTTGTCCCCCGAAAGTGCACTGAGATTGCATCAGGGCCGTGTTCAGCTCTGACAAAATGGTGCAAAATGTTTTTTAAACGGAAACGGTGGTGCATTGAACACCCTGTTCTGATGACGCACGAGTTGTAACTATGGCAGCTGAGAAGGCCATTCTTTGAGTTTTTTGAAGAACTTTTATTCATCATCTTTAAAATCATTCAGCATAATTTTTTGAATTCTTTGACACTTCTTGGAATCTTCAGAGTAACTGAAGCTGCTGTAGAACATCTCGAATGCTACTGGAATACAGCTGAATGAAATAATGCTGACTCAGTCAATGTGTGGCTTTGTTCCATACGGTCACGTCGAGATTCCCCACCGCTCACTGGTGGAAGAACACGTAGCACTTTAAACCAGGGCTGGAGAAACCTCTCACACTCATTCATGAAGACTGATGGCACTTCATAGCACGTTGTCATGCTACTATGTCGAAGAACATGCACGAAGATGAAGACGAATATAAACAGTCTTTAATAAATCCACAGACAGGTAATTCCATGGAAGGGAAGGCTGGTGAAAAATATAAGATTGATGATACCTGACAAACTCAAACTGAACAGACAGGAACTTAAATACATAGACAAAACTAGGATAATAAGAAAACACATCTGAACATAATGAGGAAATCAAATCAATAACCATGACAACAAACAGACCAGGGAAAAGGTGCAAACTGAGGCCCTGTCCTCAGATTTTTCTACATGATTTGGCTGTTCGTCCACACGCAAACGCAGCACCAGGTCACTGAAACCAAACATTTTTGAAAACGCCTGCCAGGGTAAAGATTTTCAAAAATGGCGGTTGCAGTGTTAGCATGTAGACAGCGAAACCAGAGTTTTTGGCTTGTGACGTTGGAGCCTGCGCTGTTTTCTCTGCCTACTGAAAAATTTTAAGGCTTCTGATTGGCGGTTACGGTTGATATTATATCACCATCTGTTGGTTTGGCATGCTCTTCACAGTGCTTCATAGCATGTGTTTGCATTTTCATGTGGACGGAGATTTTTTTTTTCAAAAGGAAGAAGGAAAAACTCAGTTTACAAAAATACCCGTGTACATGTGGACATGGCCTGAAAGTCCAAACTAACAGAAACCTTGACACATGTATTACTCTGTGGGACAGGCAAGAACATCTTACCTCGTCTTATTTCGTCTGCCTCATAATGGAAAGATGCTTTACATTTCTAGTCAAATTAACATACAGCTTAACCCTGCACACATTTTTTATATTTAATTTTAGTCGAATTAATTCAGTTGATCTTTTTACCCCATTTTAACATGGATTTCTATGGAGGCTGGAACACGACAGCATCCAAACGGAAGTTAGAATCCAACATGGCAGCTTTCATTGGTTACTCAGGAAAAAGGTGGATATCTGGAGACTCTTTCATCATTTAGGAACTCAATGTCCACAATTGATTTCAGTAGTTAGGCATGTCTCTAAGAAACAACACAATAGTCTTAAAAAACAATACACCCAAAATGACAAAAATAAGTACAGATATCTTTAAATATTTCAAACTACACTCCAAGGGCGGAAAGTCTAAATGTTGTTGAATTTCCCGATAAATTTCATCAGTAAATGACCTAATCTCTGTGGAGGCTGTGGAGATGCTTTTTGATTTTTTTGACTGAAAATCTTCTCTGGACCAGTTAGATTTAAGCACTGATTCATTGTGTAAGATGTACCCCAGGCTCAGGCCCTTCCTGTAAGCAAGGTTAGGACATACACCACCAAAAATCAGGCTCAAATCAGTTTGCACTGAGACATCATTGGGGGGATGGTTGTTAACATGAGGTTCAGGCTCATGAAGGAAAGAGGACAAGCCGGCTGTGTCATACATTTTGTTAGCCGAAGTCTCTCTGTGACATTCCTGGAGCTCAGATCAGACAACTGTGCAGTTAGCAGCTCATATTCAAGATAGGCATAGATAGACAGTCATATGTGCTTTGAATTTGATGAAAAATTAACCTAATGATTATCAAACTCCAAATATTTTCATTTTTTCCCCCTAGTTGTTTAAATATTCGCTCCCCACAGTTGTTGACTTCAAATTGATTTGAATACTTTCAAGGCTTTATTTAGCATAATGCATAAGTGCTAATAAGATCATAAAATTTGCAATCAAAAGCAGCATCATAGTCAAACTGCTTTTTTAGTGTGAGCTCAAAATCTCACATGAAAGCACAATGAAGTTGTCGCCTGTGATGTTAATTGAACATGTCTCACTGACTGTCTGCACTCCACCCTGTGTGTCCACCGGCACTGATCTGAGAACTGCGCTCATGTGTCTCTGCGAAAACCTGTGGCTGCTTAAAACTGATCCAGAGTCAGATCCAGTGAGGTTGTTGTTAATTATGTGCAGCTGCAGACAGCATGTTTTGAACGGCAGATCTGAGGCTGTGTGTCGAGTAATTCAGATTCACACAGACGTCATGTTCTTAAACAATGAGAGGCCATTAAAGAAGAGATTCTCAGGAATAGTCACTTCGGGAGTATATTTAGACTTAATGAATCGAATGAAGAAAACTAAGAGAGAATTAAAGTAAATAAGACTAATCTGAACATGCTATTTGCATTTAATGTAAATGTAACAAAATATGTTCTGAAAATGTTTTGCTAACTTTTCCCTTAAGTTAAGAAAACATAACATTCAAAAAATTTTGTTATTATTTTAAAAACCTTTTTGCTTATACAAAGATTCCATTTATCATTTTGCAAACATTATGAGAATGTCAGGTTCTCTGAACATTCTAAAACATCTTTAAAAGTGTTAGATGAACTAAAATGTAAAAAAAATAAAATACAATCTATGAATGATGAATAATTAATGTTGTGCTAATATTGCGAACTTTAATTAAAGACCAGATAAGTTTGAACAAATATTCCATTAATGCTACTGGAAGAATTTTGTTCATAAATTTGAGTTGCGAGAATGTTCCCTGTTAAATGGGGATTTTGCACATAGGTAACACTGTGAAAACTCTAAGAAAATGGCTTGAAAACAAGAAAAACAGGATCAACATGCCGTATGACCTAAAAATTGCCATCCGATCTGAGAGTGTCTTTCAGTAGCACATTAACTTGGTGGAGTTTGTTAGTCGGTCAGAACACATGCTGGACTCATTAGATTTTCTTTTCGAAACAGGACATTGAGTTCCTAAAAGTGACTCCAATATAAGATGTTCATGTCTGTGCCAGTAATAGATAAAAATAAAATAAAAAGCTCGCCACACATCTGGAGATTCATCAGTCTTCATGAATGAGCGTGAGAGGTTTCTCCAGACCTGTTTAAAGTGCTACGTGTTCTTCCACCAGTGAGTGGTGTGGAATCTCTGCGGTGGAAGGATCCGTGGGGGACGTGACCACATGAAACAAAGCCATGCACTGACTGAGTCAGCATTATTTCATTCAGCTGTGTTCCAAAAGCATTCGAGATGTTCTACAGCAGTTTCAATTACTCTGAAGATTCCAAAAAGTGTCACAGAATTCTAAAAATGCTGCTGAATGATTCTGAAAATATACAGTGATGAATAAACAAAAAGTGATCAACAAGAACTCATTTCTGTGTAATTTTGTTGCTTTAAAAAAATTTGCGTTCTCTTTCTTTGGAATAAATACCACTTGGTTTGAGATTTTGTCCAAACACCTTCTATATGTAGTTTAGTCGCAATCTGTCTTCAGCACTGCTGAGCTACTGTGAAGCTGCAGGAGATCATGACATTAACCTCCTCAATGAACATCAAACCCACCATAAGAGAAGCTCATTCAGTTTTAAATGAAATAAACAAATTCAGATCATCCCAAAATCCTCTTTTTCTGTGTAATTTCTCCAGATCAGTGGATGAATGATAAATCGGTCCCTGCTGAAATGTTACAGAGCATCTGCTTCATAACATCCCAAGACTGCGGTCAGATAAACAGAGCACATGCTGTTCAGAGGAACGTCTGTGACTCAGAGAACACGCAGATCCTTCATGTCATTCATCTTAGACAGTCCTTCACTAACAATTACCCATGAGCCTTTTGTGCTGCTAAAACTCACTAAACGAACTTCACATACTCTAGGTGAGTTTAAACCCTTCAACTGAATATCAAGCTGGGAAGGTCAGAGGTCATATTCTCGCTCAGGAAACAGCTGAGAGTGGAACTACACTGATAATGAGAAGATTTACAGCTAAAAACGCAGATCGGTTCCATCCTGTAAAGGCAATTTTAAAGGCCATGAATTTAGCAAATTCACTCACCTTTCAGCACATGTGCCCAACAGATGCTGTCGCTTTCAGAAACTCCCAAAGATTCCCATCATGCTGCAGGAGATGCTGTATATCGGTTTAAACATGCTTTGTATCATAAAGACAGAAGATGGATGGATGGATGGATGGATGGATGGATGGATGGATGGATGGATGGATGGATGGATGGATGGATGGATGGATGGATGGATGGATGGATGGATGGGAAGGATGGATGGATGGATGGATGGATGGATGGATGGATGGATGGGATGGATGGATGGATGGATGGATGGATGGATGGATGGATGGATGGATGGATAGATAGATAGATAGATAGATAGATAGATAGATAGATTGACAGATTTGTAAAGAAGGTTCAGGTTGTTCCTAAAGTTAAACTTCCAGCCTCACCTCTCGCTCTGATAGTGTAATTTGTGTTGGTTAGGTAGCGTGTGGTATGATGTATGATAAATGTCTTGTTAACTTTTGGCAGCTCACACTCGGAAATTCTGAATACAGCAGCCTCAAGCGAAGACTCTGTGAACTCTAAACACACACACAGACAGAGAGAGAGAGTTTCCCTCACCCCACTGAATGGGCATATAATTATATGGCAAAAGAGACATTCACACAATTGTTTTTCCCCCCAATACAAACCCACTTTTGATTACGTTATTCCCACAAAGGCACGCTGGGCAGAGCAAGACGCCGGAGCGGCTCGGATTGCTCCATACGGACCTGAGAGAGAGAGAGAGAGAGAGAGAGAGAGAGAGAGAGAGAGAGAGAGAGAGAGAGAGGGTTGGAGGTTGTGTTCTCTTTCTGTACAGAGGGGTGATGGAAAAGCAATATAGTCTAGAATCTTCTCTAATACATAAACAGAGAGAGAGAGAGAGAGAGAGAGAGAGACAAAAAGTGGTACGATCTCCATTTTACCTCTTCTTGTACTTACTTTAAGTCAGTGTTTGTGGATGTTAGTGTCCAATCAAGTAAATTTTGAGGTATAAGATTTTCTAAAATAGCAGCTAAAATACATTTGGTTCACCTTGAAACCTATATGGCATATGGTTTTTCCTAAGGAACAAAAAACTGCATTGTGACCAGTCCAGTTGAGTTGCAATTTTGATGGTTTTACCTAAAAAAGACAATACCGAGCAATAAAAACAAACCTCAACTGCATGACTACACTAACATTATTTTAGGCCTCAAAACAGAAAGATGTTTTATTCAATGCATTATCCAGACTAATTATATTTCCGTGTCTACACTGGAAGCCAGTAACACAATAAAACTTGTGAGGAAGTTGCTTGCGGTGTGTAGTTTGGTGTCATAGATTACATAAACATATGAACTGGTGAAATAACTGAAAAGTGCTACTGGAACCAGCTGATTGACTGAGAAAACATAATCTGGAAACAAACAGCCTGACCTGGTAGTCAACAGCCTAAAACAACCCAGATCACCTACAACCATTCAAAGGATGCTTACATTAAACATAAAATGCAAGAATTACACATATGGACACTTTTTTCAATGAGGACACTAGAGGGTAAAGATCATCAGCAATCTAATTTTGAGGATGTTTGCCTATATAAATTAAGAAATAATAATCTATTTCTATTCAATAATCAATTAAAATTTGTGTCACCCAATAAACATTTTACTTCATAATATTCTTGCTTGCTTTCTCTTCTTTATTAATTTTGCATGACCTAGTCATTTCAGTCACATTGTGAAAGAAGACATGCTGCTCAGACACTCATGCACACCTGCACAAACACAACGTGCCCTGCCCGTGATGATGAAAGCCCTGGACCAGACAAAATAAACATTTATTAAGGACACTTAGGGGATATAAACCATTTACACACACTTACATCACCTACATACCCAATGACAGATGTAAAGACGGCCTGTGTCTGATGTGGCAAAGAAATCGCTGATCATTACTTTAATCAAACCATATAAACTATACAATGAGTGATGTATACAGGAGAGGGATGGAAAGACCAACTGCACAAAAAAAAAAACTGTCACTCACTAAAGCACATTTCCTCAAACAATTAGTCATTTTATCAATACAAAACTTATACTTTCACGATCAAATTAAACATTTAATTGAATCCTCCTATATACCTTTCATTAAAACCAAAATCTGTCTTGAAATGACATTTAAAACCTATAAAATAAATAGTTTATTGGCCTGTTCATAACACCAGTGAGATTATTTTTGCAAAAAAACAAAACAAAAAAAACAAAAAGGATTCATAAAATATGGACACGTGCGAGACATTACAGGACAAAAAGCACTGCTGAATTTGTTCAGCAACAAGTTAATAAAATAAAATAAAATAAAACTACATTAAGTTTACAAAGCTATATAGCAATAAAATAAAATGCTACACATTTACCTTTTATACAGCAATAAAATATAATTTACTTTTCAATTAAATAAAAAATAAAATCAGAACTCTATTAGGTTTTAAATCTCCATTAAGTTGGAATAGAAGTAAAATAATCTACAAACTTTATAGTAAAATAAAATGTTTATTAAGTTTTGATTTTCAATAAAATTAAATAAAAAAACTCCATTAATAAGATTATGAAGCTCAGTAAAATAATAAAATAAAATAAACTTAAGTTTACATAGCTATGATACATATTAATAAATACTACACATTTCACTTACTGCTTTTGGCATACTTGCTGGGATGTATTTGGACATGGTACCTTTTAAGGCAAGTCAGTTGACCTTGGGGAGCATTACATTACAGGTTTCCAGTATGAGTAAGTGTCTCTGTAGTTCATTGTGTGCATGTTGATTTTTCCTAATGAGGTTATACTGAAGCACTAGAGCTACAGTAAATTCTCTACTCAGGTCTGGTTACTCATGCTGCTGGGAAGTGTGTGAGAACGCTGGTGTCTCCTGCACTGGATCCAATGTTAGAGGGGTAGATATGAGTAATATATGACTTTGTAGGTTGTGTTTGTGAATAATTATTGGAGAACACCACTCAGTTAAGGTGAACCCCACAGAGCAGCTCCGCAGTGAGCCCAATGAGGCCAGTTACAGAGCTGCACGAGGGGGACTACATCTGTAACATGTAATGCACCAGCTGAAAAACCACATCAGCAGTTCCTGCTTGGAAAAAGCAGGTCATAAAAGCTTAGGGTGGTCATGCCAGGTTTTGGAGCCCAGTGGATCAAAGATCTGTGCCAGCTTGGACCAGAGAGAAGCTCCAGCAACCACTTCAAACTGGGACAGAGACAAGCAATATTTCTGACATATATACAGTATGAAAGGGTGTTGCAAAAATAAACCTTCTTGATTCAATTGGGCTGAGTGTGTGTTTATTTCAGAGAATTATACTGTGTATTGTCTTTTCCCAGGGAATAATGAGGATAGGCATCTTTCACACAGATTTGGTTTGTAAACATGTGTCATGTCACGCGTGTGTCTGTTTATGTGTGTGTGGCAGAAACAGGAAATTAATGTTTTTAACAGTGTTTGGGAAGGTTCATCTTAAATTATTCTCCATCAGGTTTAAAGTCTGTTTCACTTTTGGCCAAAGCCTCGCTCTTTTCTGCCACTGAGAAGAGAAAGAACTTGACATGTCAGCAATTTGAAGCAAAAAGTTTGATATATATATATATATATATATATATATATATATATAAATGTATTATTATTATTATTATTATTATTATTATTATTTATTATTACAACTTAAAATATATGGTTTCTATTTGAATATAGTTTTTAAATATAATTTATTCTTGTGATTCAAAGCTGAATTTTCAGCATCATTACTCCAGACTTCAGTGTCACATGATCCTTATATATACACAGTTGTATGAAAAGAGCAGCATTTGAAGAAAATAATTAATAAATATTTGGAGATTTCTTAGACAGTTTTTAATTAATATTGTTGTCCAATAAAATTAAACACTCTTTAGACAAGATAAATTTAATTGCCAAGAAAAATTGTGTATGATAAATAAAAGACTAAGTTGATTTCAGAAGATATCTTGAATTAGTTTTTTTTTATCCCAATATTTAGCAATGTTTATGCATTATATATTTATATGCATTTGTTATATGCACAAAAACAATTATACATAATATATAAATATATACTTAAAAAACACAATTACTTGTGTCTCAAATAACTGCTATGATGGCTTTTGTTCTACCCGCTTAAATGTTAGAAGTACTTGCGCTGTCCAATCTATTAAGACTGTGTCTGTTCCCCGAATAGTGAGGTCAAAATATAAATTTAATGTAGGATCTAGAAAAAATTCTTATCGTGATTAAAACAGAAAAAACGTAAAATAAAAGAACAAAAAACAATTTTTTAAAGTTTGGGCTCATAAACATTAGATCACTCACACCCAAAGCAGTTATTGTAAATGAAATGATCACAGATAATAGTTTTGATGTACTCTGCTTGACTGAAACCTGGCTAAAACCAAATGATTATATTGGTCTAAATGAGTCTACTCCATCAAACTACTGTTATAAACATGAGCCCCGCCAGACTGGTCGAGGTGGAGGTGTTGCAACAATATATAGTGATATTCTTAGTGTTACCCAGAAAACAGGATACAGGTTTAAATCATTTGAAATACTTATGCTTAATGTTACACTGTCAGATATGCAAAAGAAATCTATCGTATCTCTTTCTCTGGCTACTGTGTATAGACCACCAGGGCCATATACAGAATTCCTAAAAGAATTTGGAGATTTCCTCTCAGACCTGTTGGTTACCGCTGATAAAGCGCTAATTTTCGGAGATTTTAACATTCATATTGATAATACAAATGATGCATTAGGACTTGCGTTTACTAACTTATTAAACTGTTTTGGAGTAAAGCAAAATGTCACCGAGCCCACTCATCGTTTTAATCATACGCTAGACTTAATTATATCTCATGGAATCGATCTTACTGACATAGATATTGTACCTCAAAGTGATGATGTTACTGACCATTTCCTTGTATCGTGCATTCTGCGTATTAATAATAATAATAACTATATAGCTTCGCGTTATCGTCCGGGCGCAGAACTATTGTTCCCAGCCACCAAAGACAGATTCGAAAATAACCTGCCTGATTTATCTCAACTGCTCTGTGTACCCATAAATACACATGAACTAGACAAAATGACTGGCAATATGGGCACTATCTTCTCTAATACATTAGAAGCTGTTGCCCCCATCAAATTGAAAAAGGTTAGAGAAAAACGTACTGTGCCATGGTACAACAGTAATACCCACGCTCTCAAGAAAGAAACTCGTAGTCTTGAGCGCAAATGGAGAAAAAACTAACTTGGAAGTTTTTAGAATTGCATGGAAAAAAAAAAGTATGTCCAGCTATAGACAGGCTCTCAAAAAACTGCCAGGACCGAGCATATCCACAAACTCATAGAAAACAACCAAAACAATCCAAGGTTTTTATTTAGCAAAGTGGCTAGATTAACAAATAACCAGACGCCACCCGATCTAAATATTCCCTCACAGTTAAATAGTAATGACTTTATGAATTTCTTCACTGATAAAATAGATAACATCAGAAATACAATAACAAATGTAGATTCTACAGCGTCTAATACTTTAGGTTTATCTATCGCACCCAAAGATAAACTGCAGTTCTTTACAACTATAGGACAGGAAGAGCTAAATAAACTTATCACTGCATCTAAACCAACAACATGTTTATTAGATCCTGTACCCACTAAATTACTGAAAGAGTTGTTACCTGTAGCAGAAAAAACCGCTTCTCAATATTATTAACTCGTCGTTATCTTTAGGTCACGTCCCAAAACCATTCAAGCTGGCGGTTATTAAGCCTCTTATTAAGAAACCACAACTAGATCCTAGTGAACTGGCAAATTACAGACCCATTTCAAATCTTCCATTTATGTCTAAAATTTTAGAAAAAGTTTGTGTCTGCTCAATTGTGCTCTTACCTGCAAAAAAAATGATCTCTATGAAGAATTTCAGTCGGGTTTCAGGCCCCATCATAGCACAGAAAACTGCACTTGTTAAAAATTACAAATGACTTGCTTCTTGCATCAGACCAAGGCTTCATCTCATTGCTAGTTTTACTTGATCTTAGTGCTGCGTTCGACACCATAGATCACGATATACTCATAGATAGATTACAAAATTATACAGGTATCCAAGGGCAGGCTTTAAGATGGTTTAGATCCTACCTGTCCGATCGCTACCACTTTGTTTATCTAAATGGGGAGTCATCTCATTTATCACCAGTAAAATATGGAGTGCCACAAGGATCTGTCCTAGGTCCTCTGCTATTTTCAATATACATGTTGCCCCTTGGTAATATCATTAGAAAATACGGGATTAGTTTCCACTGTTATGCTGATGATACTCAACTATATATCTCAACAAGACCAGGTGAAACTTCTAAATTATCTAAGCTAACAGAATGTGTTAAAAATGTAAAAGATTGGATGACCAATAATTTTCTCCTATTAAATTCAGATAAGACAGAGATATTACTAATTGGACCAGAAAAAACATTACACAGAATCTCGTAGATTACAATTTGCAACTAGACGGATGTACTGTTACTTCCTCTACTGTAAAAAATCTGGGGGTTATATTAGACAGTAACTTGTCTTTTGAAAATCATATTTCCCATGTTACAAAAACAGCATTCTTCCATCTTAGAAACATTGCCAAGCTACGAAACATGTTACCTGTTCCTGATGCAGAAAAGCTAGTTCATGCATTCATGACCTCTAGACTGGACTATTGTAATTGCACTGCTAGGTGGTTGTCCTGCATCCTCAATAAACAAGCTACAGGTAGTCCAAAATGCAGCGGCTAGAGTCCTTACCAGGTCAAGAAAATATGATCATATTACCCCCAATACTACAGTCTCTGCACTGGCTACCTATTAAGTTCCGTATCAGTTACAAAATATTATTACTTACTTATAAGGCCCTTAATGGCTTAGCTCCTGCGTACCTAACTAGTCTTCTACCACGCTACAAACCATCACGCTCCCTAAGGTCACAAAACGCTGGACTTTTGATAGTACCTAGGATAGCAAAGTCCACTAAAGGAGGGTAGAGCTTTTCGCATTTGGCTCCCAAACTCTGGAATAGCCTTCCTGATAATGTTCGGGGCTCAGACACACTCTCTCTGTTTAAATCTAGATTTAAAAAACACACCTCTTTGGCCAAGCATTCAAATAATGCATCTCATAATTTTGGACTGCAGTTATATCTGATCAAATGTGCATTATTATTCTTTAGCTTGGGTTAAACAAATTAATTTTACTTGGCTGGAACAGCAGCTACGCTAATTATGTCTCTATTTGTTTCTCTGCTTTGCCACGGGATTTACATCCCGTGGTAACTAGGATTTACACAAGCTCCAGTCTGGATCCAGAACACCCGAGAAGAGATGATGCCAGCCCCTCAGAGGACCTCAGATGATGCTAACCCAGAAACAACATACAGAACTACCACATTTTGCTATCGTCTGTTTGTTTACGTCTTTTTATTGATTTTTCTGAACATTTCTGCCATATGCACATGAACTGACAGTCACCACTGATAAGCTACTACTAAATATTGTAGAAACTTAATTTTCTGTAAAGTTGCTTTGTAATGATTTGTATCGTAAAAAGCGCTATACAAATAAACTTGAATTGAATTGAATTGAATTGAACTTGTTTTTCAGTGTATGAATGTGAATCAATAATGGCAAAATTTTTATTTCGGGATGTAAACTGTCCCTTTAAGAGTTATATATCATAAAGTTGCCGGTCTGTGTATGTGTATGACATCACCTTACACAAATGTACACACACACCCAGCTCTCACTTGTACTCTTTAGGAAAACTGCCTTTGGGTTTTTGAATTTTTTAATCTGGAGCTATGAACAGCTATATTTCATGTGTCATTTTATCCTGCAATCCAATTGCTTCTAAACACGCAAACAGGGTCAGAGAGTCAGCATGTGCAAACCTGACAAATCCTACATTACACAACAATAAACAATTAACCCTTTACACACTGATTGAGTCTTCAAGTGTCTGCATTCGCATGTTTCGTTGGCATAATGAAAATAGGATTAATGCAACTAATTATTGTAACAAAGTGCAACACGTTGCACGTTACGCGACGTTTCCTTGCGGTGAATTATCACGAGGGGAACATGAATGAGTCACTGAACTTCAAATCATTATCATAGCAAACTCCCAATTCATAACGACCACGAGCCGTAAATTTAAAGTCATAAAAAACAGCTGCTCCTCTCCGGATCCGCAATCAACACTCCTGAAGACCATGTTTCAAACAGACCATGTTTCTGAAACTTTCTCATGGTCTGAGCGGATGCAACATGGACTGCAGGATATACAGAGACAGTTCTGAAGACTTCAGAGAGGGTTAAAGTCCCACTTTGTTCTCTATGTGTGTTTATCTGAAAGAAAATGCAAAACACACAGACACAAAAGAATAAGGAACCAGTTTTGGGGAAGAACTAACCAGAAAAAGTGAGACTACTAACTTAATTATATTTGTCCAAGCATATCTTCTAGTCACAAGCTGCTGCATTTTATCAAATGAGGAACCAGGAATCGCACTGATAGCAATTTGCAGCAAAAAGGCAATCATAAGTCATTTATTTTCAATGAGAGCTGGCAATTTATAGTGACATGACACAGCAACCGCTGATGATGCAACAAAGCAATTTCATTTGGCTTAATGGCACCGTTTTCGTCACATTGTATTGCATATGCAGCTTTACAGCCAAGTCAACTGAGGCAAGTGAATCAGTTTATTCATTTGTTCATTTTAATGAATTACTCAAAAAAAAAAAAAAAAAGATTTATTAAATCATTTAAGTCCTTGTGAAATTTGTATATTTAACTTATATGTTTCAATAAATAAATTTCATTTTTATTCTTTAAGCACAAACCTCATTTAATATTGATACATTTATGCTTAAAAACGATTTTACAACAGGATCAGAAACATAAACCGATAATAATATTTATTTATATAGCGCCTTTTAAGAGTTCTCAACTTAGTAGCATGCTTTTGTTTTATTTTGTCTAAATTTATCTAAGTTTAGTCAAGATTATGGACAAATATTTAAAATTAATTTAATAAATCAATAACCAAATAAACTGGTTTATTTTTGAAATCATTATTACAAGAATAAATATTTTTAAAAAAGATTAAATATAACAAATGCTATTTTATTAGTCTAAATGTTCTATTTTTAAATATTTAGCTATTTCAAATTATAAATAGCTTAAAGTGTGATCAATTTTCAAAGTAGCTTCACCAACACTGCAGAAGAAGAAAACTTCTATTCCTTCACATCCAGTGCAGTGAGAGATGGCGTGGTTTACCAAAGAGGGGCGTGGCTTATCACAGACAGGGTCCGCTTAGCAGTTCCCTCAGCCCCTCCTGTCTATGATAACTCTTTTTTCTCCTCTCTCTCCTTTTTTCTTTTCTCTCCCTCCCCCTTTCTTTCTCCATACGGTTGCTGTAACAGCAGAAACATATGTGCTCTCTCTCTCTGACATCATCTGAGCTTGCTGCACGGTCCAGCAGGAGGGTGGGGGACGCATGGTGAACGCACAGAACAAACTTCAGACCTTCTTTTGGACTTTTCAACAACTTCCAATACATGTGTATTTATCAATGTAGTTTCTATGTAATACTGGTTCAGATTTTATGCTGTTTTTGCATTGCTTTGTGTGTGTGTGTGTGTGTGTGTGTGTGTGTGGTATGTTCTGTGTTTTGGCTACGTGTGTGTGTGTGTGTGTGTCTTGGTTCCTTCACGCATGACTGGAGCTCTGCTATTTCACCTGGAGCCTTACGTTAAACCAAGCCAATGAAAGCACACCTGAGCCACCCACAACAGCCAATCACAACGCAGGGGAGGGACTTTGGAAATGCTGAAAAAGCATCACACATGAAAGTTATAAACGAGAGAAAGACATGCCAGTGGAGTGAAATAGACAAGATTCCTTCAGACAAAATGACTCACGTGGCGCTGAATTTGTGTCAGAGCTTTTTACACATAACACACTCTGCTCCTGAGGACCTGGTTCTGCCGGTCTGGACTCCTCTCAGGGGGCTGGATGTGATGAAAGAGGGGTGGGTGATGGCAGGACAGACCCCACACTCCTCCTCTGGTGAGAATGTAAAGAGCTTTCCTGGAACTTTTGAGAGTTTCCAAGCTTTTTTCCAGAGACAAATGGCAACTGGTCTGAAATGGAGAGAAACGGAGCAGAAAAGACAAATAAGAGGAGGATGAGAGGAGAGTGAGAAACAGGATTAGATTACAACAGAAAACTACATTTCCTACATCACATCAGAACAAACCATTAAACAAATAGGGTGAATTGTGACATTATTTTCACAGTAATTAAGCACATTTGACCAGTTTATATAATGCAAAAATCTAACATTCATCACTGACATGCTAAAAGTAATTATAGAAAACAATATTTTAAACAATATTTATATATTTAAATATATCATTTATTGTATGTTTAGATATATTATCATTATATATAAAATTATATTTTTAATACCCAGCATTAAATCAGCTTGGACCAGACAAATATGTAAATAAAATATAAAACATACATAAAACTATATAAAATATTAACAATATATTTAAAATAACATTTAAACATTTTTAAATACAGTATTTTATATATATATATATATATATATATATATATATATATATATATATATATATATATATATATATATATATATATATATATATTAATATTTTAGAAAAATTTAATGGCTATCATTATGATTGAGAAAAAGTTGAGTTTCAAAAGTAAAAAGTCCAGACATATTACATGAAGTGAAATATAAAAAATAATGCCATATAGTAACACATGAACTAAGATTTGTCCTAATTCATTTTACTGTAATGAAAAAAAAAATCATTACTAAAATGTGAAGTATATTGATAAATATTCATACATCATGGTAGCATTTGTTGTACTAGCTTGAATTTATGCTGATTTGAGAAAAAAAAAACAGTCAAAATTTGGATGATTCCTGTTAAATTTTAATCAGATATTACTTTTTAATAATATTATTACATTGAACAAATTATTATTTTCTATACATTGTTAATATTTTATATAATTTCATGCACAGTATATTTGTCTGGCCCAAGCTGGTTGAATTACTTACTTTTTTATATTATGATAATATATGAAAATATGTAACAAATTACATATGTAAATGAACATTTTATTACAATAAAATACATAATGCAAATGCAGATATAACCTAAAAGCTGCATTTCTTCATGCAAAATATAATACCATGTTACACATTTTCCTGAGATTCTTCCATAAAGAAAATCACACTTCTCAAACTCTGTTGCACTAACTTCCTATACAAGTGAATGTGATGTTTTTCTGATTGAAGAGAATGATATGGTCAGTCTGAAAGATATAGTATGTCTATACCATAAAACCAGCATCTGCATTTGTGCAGAAGGAAACTTCACAGCCATCAGTAAAGAAAACACAGCGCCCTTGCAGTGCAAACCTGTAATCAGCTGGCTTCTCTCCGCTGGGGCTGCGGTGCGGTGGGACAGTGTGTGCTCGTTTAGGGTTCAGTAATGGTCACTGTCAGTCCTCTCACTCAGAGACACGGACACAACAGCGGTGTAAATCACAGTTCAGATGAGGAGCAGGTCAGTTTTGAGCCGTTTGAACAGATTCCTCTGGATTGTGGCCTGGGAACACACACATACACACACACACACACACACACACGTTCACTCAAGGGCTGCTGTATTTGAAAATTTGAAAAGCCTTGGCCTGGGGACGTCTGTGTCATTTGGATGTCAGCAGGTGTGACATTAACCCTGATTTATGACAATTTAATTCAAAGTACAACTTTCCTCTGCTGTTTTTCCCTTTCAGTGAAACCTGACAGAACATTCCAGACTAACATCACCACCGACGGCCATTAAAGACTCTCTCAGATGACAATGAGGACTTTAAACAAGTATATGACATCCATCATGTGATTGAAGCAGTGAGGATACAGCATTTGAAACTACAAAAATCACTTTCATGGTTTTAAGGACATGATACCATGTATTTTTTTTTTTTAGGTTCCACAGTGATAAACAAGTATAACTTAAACTAAATCCACTAATATAAAAGTATCAGAAACACCATGTTTTCTTAAACAGGTACAATGGTGCTAGCATGATTTAAGACATATATATGGTAATTCTCTGAAATTATAGTATCTTAAGCACCTTGAAGAAGCATAAATAGCTTGCCTACAAAAAAGCACCATCATGCTATTTTGGACAATGGTAATACTATGATTTTTGTAATTGTACCATGGTATTTTGGACATGTATCATACTATCATGTTATTTTGAACACATACTGTATCACTGAACTACAGTGATATTTTTGACATGTACCATGGTACTATCATGTTATTTCGGACATGTGTCATGGTACTAATATTGTGCTATTTTTGGACATGTACCATTGTATTATTGTGATTTTTTTGGATATATACCCTTATACTGCCATGACATTTTAAATATGTACTGTACAATGGTACTATCATGATATTTTGGATATGTTACTTATATTATTGGGATATTTTGGACATGCACTATAGTATTATCATTATATTTTGGGCATGTACTGTACCATGGTATTTTGGTTGTGTACCCTGATATTATTGGGATGCTCTGAACATGCACCGCATAAAAACCATGGAACATAAATTTCAGTACTAATAATTTAATTTGACACCACTAAAGTACTTTTTGTAGTGAAAGATATATCTTTGGTGAAGCTGAGGTTCAATTTAATCTGTTGCTTCTTTAATTATTACTTACCATGGTATTTACATGGTACTTCAGAAAATACCATGGTCTTCATGGTACATTTCCAAAATTATTATGATCATGAAGGATCTCTTTCATCAGACCTCAGTTGTTCTTCTGTTCTGTATACGTCTTAACCTCTCTATCTCTCTTTCAGTCCTTAGGTTTGAGAACCACAGGAGCCAAGAAATCCATGGAGAACGTCCAGCTAGAAAGAGAGAGAGAGAGAAAAAAAACACAGAGAGAACATTTAACTTCAATGGAAACGAGACAGTCAGAAACAATTGATTAAGTCAGCAAGGGAGAGAATGAAACAACAGTTCTTCATGTTTTCTCCTACTGTATAAAGACAATTGACTTTTCGTACCATTTTTTCTTTATTCATGCCCCCTCTCTCTCTCTTTTCAGCAGACAGCCTGACTCACTCCATAAAATCACTGAGGGCTCTGGGGTTTTGAGAGCTGGAAAATATTCTCTGGCTTTTTTTCCATTATTAAGCGACTCCTAAAACCCCAGGATCAACAGTGAGGGAAAAGAGGGGAAGCATATGGAAAGGCAATGAGATAGTGGAGAAATGTGTGTAGCTTTGGTTGATGTGTCAACGTCCGGATATGTTCTGATTTACTGTCAAACATTGTTATTTTACAGTCCAGCTTTGCTGAATTGCTTCATTTAGCTGGTTGTCTCTAGGTTAGTGTGTCTAGATTGGTGTGCGTGTGTGTGTTTAGCTTAGTGTTGATGGATGACAGCAATGGAGAGGTGATTCTTTTTCCAGAGCGCTTCTTCTGTAAACACTAACACACACACACACAACCTCTCAGAAATCACCCGGGAATGTCAAAGGGGGGCTGCTGATGTGGAGCCCTGAGTAGAGATGTTTTCCTGTTGAGTCATTCCAGACAGAGGGATCATACCCTGGGACACAGACTTCCAGCCTCTTCCCCCTCAAGCTTAATCTTCTTCCTTTTTTCTAGTACGTGACGTACAAAAAGGAAGAACAGGACAGACCCAGAGGTTGTAAGGATTCATGACTTTTTGTGACCAAATATGCTTTTTATAACTATTCCGAGACAAAAATAATAATTAAACCAAAGATGGCTGGATATCTAGTTGGAGATTAAGTTGGTAGGTCTGGAAATGACTGCTGACAAGTGGTTAAAGCACGAATAAGAATTAAATTGTTGATGTTTTGCAGTTTGAACATGTTTTAAAGGGGTCATCGGATGATACATGCATTTTTACAAGCTGTTTGAACTGAAATGTGTGTTGGGAGTGTGTGTACACAACCATCCTATATAGAAAAAAATCCACCCAGTGTTTTTTTTATCTCGTTAAATCATTTCCCCTTTCTCAAATCAAGCCGATCTCAGATGCCTGTCAGTGTGATGCCACACAGACAGGCCCCTCCCACGATAGTTTGATTGAGACTAGCAAAGTTTCAGCACAGACTGGACTGGTGTCTTACCTTAGCTCATTTGCATTTAAAGCGACATGCCATAGAACAGCTTGCTGTAGACAGAGCTGTTTTTGACAGGGTAAAAACGGTGCTGTTTTACACTACCATTGAGAAATTTAAACCAAACTATGTAACAGACTTTTCATCAAGACCCTAAAGAATCATATCAACTTGTGGAAAATGGGCATGCGATGACCCCTTTAACATTCTTTCCTGCAAGATGTCGTCCAGCTTGACATCAAACTTTGCTTTGGATGGACTGAAACACCAGCTGAACAAAATGACAACATTCACTTTCATCTCATGAACTTATGCACTGACCAAAAATATGAACATTTAACAAATCTTCTTGAATGAGTAGAAAATCATTTCATAACTTGCCGTATGTAGGTTCTAGAAATCACATGAATTCACCTGAAAGTTTTAGAACCAACAGCGAACGGTGAGAATGTTCCAGATCTCAAACATCAACTCTAAGTTACACTTTTGAAGTGTGATGGACTGAAACCCACATAGATCCGACAGACAGTTTTAGAACTCACAATTAACTACATGAATCTTCTAGAACTGATGACAAGTGTATAACCCCTAGAACTCTCATTTATCTCCCTCAAAGTTGTAGAACTAACAGTGAACCACGTGAATGTTCTAGAACTCAAAAATCGAGAGCAGTAAGTCTGTTAGAAGTGGATTCCACATAAATCTCACTGACAGTTTTAGAACAGCAGTGAACCATGTGAATCTTCTAGAATTGCTAGCAAGCGTATAAACCCTAGAAGACACATTTATCAACCTGAAAGTATGAGAACTGTGTGAATGTCCTAGAACTCGAAAAATCAACTCAAAGTGTGCAAGTACTTGAACCTACATATATCCCACTGAAAATGTCTGAACTGACAATGAACCATGTGAATCTTCTAGAACTGATTGTGAGTGTATAACCCCTGGAATCTACATTTATCCCTCTGAAAAGTTGTAGATCTGACAGTGAACCATGTCAGTGTTCTAGAACTCAAAGCCAACCACCTGAAAAGTGCAGAACTCACAGCCAGCAGGCTGAATGTGGATCAGTGAAGTAAAGACAAGGGGAATCCCTGCTTGGAGCACTTCGGTTGGGCACCGCTCTGCCCCTCAGAGGCGACTTCACAGAGCTCCCCTGGAGCGAGAAACAGACGGAAAAATCAGACAGAGCAGAGAGTGGGTGAGATCTGGACTGGCGGCTGGATTGGTCATAGAACAAGAATGTGGAAAAAATGACACACAAATAAGCAACCCACCCCCCATCAGCCGTTTCTGCTTCTTTCACTCCCTCCTTCTCTCTCTCCCTTCTCTTTTTTCCCTCTCTCCTCTTTAACGTGTTGACCAGCTGTGGTACATTCTTTCCACCTTATCCCGTGGGTCAAGCAAATAATTTCACCATCTCTCTTCCAGACTACAGAAGGAGTGAGTGTACATTCACGTTTCTCTGTGTGTTGCCTTTTTACATGCTAAAAAATAACAATGAATGATTACCCATAAACATAAATATTCCGATATGCACAAGCACCAAATAAAGATAAAAAAAAAAGAAAAAGAAAACTCAACCTCATCTTAACCTGACCACCATAAAACACATTGGTTACATGCTAGCAGTGCGGACAGATTCGTTGCTTATGCCTGCAGTGACTAATTTCATTCTCTTGTTTTTCTTATGTTCTTGGTACACAAACAAAGAAAAGGAGATGAAAGAGTTTGTTGGCTTATTCCAAATATATAATCATCTATGGGAGTGGATGATGTCTGTCTTATGACTAACACTGTGTATGGACTCAAAAGCACCCAAATATGTCTCATAAATTAATTTTTTTTTTAAAAGAGCATGAATGTTTTTTTTTTTTTTTTTTTAAGAGAAGTCCAAATAAAAGAAAACCACTGCACATTCTTTACAGATATGAATTACATTTATGGTTGATGTGCTGTTCTTTTCTAAAACTTGTACTCTTTACAAACTAATGCATTGTGGGAAACTCAGTAAAAGGGAGAAAGGCAAACCCAGATGCTGCCTGTGTGGTAATGATTTCATTTGCAGAGCTTGTCACATGACCGCTTGTGGAGTTTGAGGAAGATCTGCCCACTAGTGGCCATAAGAGACACTGCATGCAGATGCTCTCCTGGTCCCCATACGAGCCCTTTTACTCACAGTTACAGAGAAACAGAGCGCACTGCTATAGGATATGTGAAGACACAAATTTTTGCTTTTCTTTTTTTCTTTTTATAACGTTTTTATTATAAGTTAGTTTCACTGGTGCATAAATAATTAAATTACATTTGCACCTTTGAAAATAACTAGGCCTACTTTTAGCTTTTCTTGAGTTTTAGAATACTTAACATCACAAGTTGCTCGATCTGCATGACAACACATAACTGCACCATACTGAAAATAATACAAGTTTAATGACAAAGTCACAACAGTACTGCAGTACTTTTGGCTGAATGTGAATTTGCCATACTTTGTTAATGATAACAATTTTTTCAGAAGAAAACGCCAATAAGGCAAACACAGACCAGTACCAAATGACAAAAATCAATCACAGTTTAATTTGAAAAGAACTTGTTTATGAAACCAGGGGAAATACAACTGGTTTCCTAAACTGGATGTCCTTATGAGTTAATGGTTTCCAAATGGGTGCAGGAGGTCTTTGTCCATGCCTGTGGCGGTAAAAAATAAATAAATGAATAAAATTGTCAACTGGAAACAGGATTTCCTCCAGCCAGCTGTCAAAATTCCCACCCACCAAGTCCGAGACACTCCAGGACCTGGTTTTAGTCCTGGAATCGGTCCACCTGTATTCGAAGAAGCAGAATCAGCCGTGAGAACTGAGTCGTCGATATTCGTCCTCCCTCCTCAGACAGAATCACAGTGCATCTTTTTCTCAGAATGTGTAATAGTTCTCTCAATTGGTCACACATCTTAAAGAAGTGAAATCATTTGCTTGGGACAATAGTCAATTATACAGTTTACTGTCATTATACAAAAAATCTGACCGCAGAATTCTGCACTCGACCAATCAGAATCAATCATTCCACAGCCTGTGTAATATAATTAAGACGATTTATTATTTCATTTCTTTTGACTTTCTTTGGAGGGGTTCAAACCTTAAACAGATTTGATAAGATTTGATTATAACAGAAGATAAGATAAAGATAACAGATTTGATTGTCAATTTGTAGATTGTTATTCCTTATTTACTTAGTTCTATTTTTTATTCTTTTATTTATTGTGTTTTTGTTCTGTCGCTGTCATTCTGTTGCACTGTGGAAGCTTCTGTCATGAAAACAAATTCCTCATATGTGTAAACATACCTGGCAATAAAGCTCACTCTGATTCTGAATCTGATAATTCATACCCTGGTTCTGTTCAGCAGCCCACCTCCATTTCTTTCTCTTTTCCTATTATCTCCTCCTTCTTTCACTGTCAGTGCTGGTGGTGCAGATATGCCAAGCGCGTTTGTACTCTTCCCTCACGTTCTTGCCGTTCTCACTTTTTCGTTCTGAAACTTGAGCATTTCCAGATGTGCACTGGAACAGAGGGGTGGTGATGTCATCATGGGCTCTGCTTCCTGCACTGTCTCTGCATCCAAAAATCAGACAAACACACACACACACACACACACACACACACAAAAGCCAAAGAGGAAGATATAAAGGGGGGAACATTTGCCTTGGATGTAGAGAAGGGGAGGAAACAAAAAGAGAAAGACTAATAGATGGTTTTGAAAAGCAGTTTAAGGGTGTGAAGACACGTTCTCTCCCACACTACATCTGCAAATACTACTACGGCTATAACAGCACCTCAAACAGACTATAAATAAAGTGAAGAGCTCTTGTAGATTTTGGGGGTTTGTTGCCACTGGCCCTTTACTGACCTTCCAGTTAGTCACTCTTAAAAATAAAACTTCTTCAGACTTACTCATACTCAGACATACAGTGAACACCCGGAACAGCCTATCAGCTGCGCAACTACTCAAAAACCTCAGCAACCACGCAAAACACCATAGCAACTGCATAGCACTGCATTAACACCTCCGCAGCCACAACAGCAATGACTAGCAACCAATCAAAAAACGTACACAGTAAACATCTCAGTGACTGCTTAACAACACACTTTTTTCAATTTAGAACACATTCAGAAACCGCATAGCAACACCCTAGCAACTGCATAGCAACACACAACAACTTAGTACACCTCAGAAATTGCATAGCAACACAGTGTAAACTGCAAATCAACACACTTACAACTCAACTGCGTAGCAACAGTGTAGCGACACACAAACAGCCCAAAATACTTCAAGCAACTGCATAGCAACACCATAGCAACTGCAGAATTACACACTTACAAATCAGAACCCCTCAAAAACTGCACAGCAACAACCTAGCAACTGGAAAGCAGCACACTATCTATTTAAAAGACCTGAAAAGAAAGAAATTGAACAATAACATTCTAGCAACTGCAAAGTGACACAGGAACAAGTCAGACACCCTAGCAACGCCATAGCGACACATTTACAACTCCGAACACCTCAAAAACTGCATAGCAACACCCTAGAAACTGCACTGCAGCACACTATCAATTAAGAACACCTCAGAAACGGCACAATCACACAATAGCAACTGCAAAGTGACACGGTAACAACTCAGAACACCTCAGAACTGCCTAGCAACAACCTAGTAATTGCATAGCAGCGCATTACCAACTGAGAACACTTCAACTACTGCCTAGCAACTGCACAGCAACACACTAACAACTCAGAAACCCTCAGCAACTGCATAGCAACAGACAAATTCTCAACACCTCAGCAACATTGCATTAACACCCTAGCAACCGTATAGCAACACTCTAACAACTCAGAAAACCTCAGCAACTGCATAGCAACACCACAGCATTATGTGTTTTTTTTTTTTGTACATGTAAGCACCACTCTCTTTTTCTTCAGACAGACAATGTAAAAATCTAGTGTAGTAGTAATAGTTTGAACTCTGAACATAAAAAACACATTTAATGTTTCTTTTTCTGTCTTTCTCATGCAGACACATTCTCTCTCTCATTGACTTCAAACTCCCAGCTGCACCTGGACATCCCAGAGGCATTGAGTTGCCTCAGTCCAGATGTGTGTGTGAAGTCAAATGGGTCAGCAGCATTTATAACACTGATGGGATTCTGTGTAGAAGGAGCCGTGTTTGGACCGTCACTCGGCAACACCACTGTAAATAAATCTGAATGAAGGATGCACAAAGAAAAGCATGCAGTACAAACACACAAGTACATCTTTAGACGTCATTTTTTTTTTGTGATTTTCACTGTATTGCAGGTCAATATGCTAAATTATTTACATTACATTACATTGTGAACATTATATGCATACAAAATCGATTAACATATAAACAGAATAATAATATGCCTTAAACTATTTTTATCATAAAAATATACTATGGAACAGTAGAAAATATCTTACATTACATACAAAAAGCTTACCTATTTAAATACCATGGTAAATAATTATAAATATAATATGGTAATTAAATTAATAATTCCGAATTAATTCCTTGGAATACCATAGCATATGTCCAAAAAAAAAAAAAAAAAAACCTTTTTAATGCCATGGAATATGAATAACCCTAAAAAGGTACTATGGTATTACCTTAAAAAGTATTATGGTAGTAATGTAGTACTAGTTTTAAATTCGTAGTTATATGAATCAATTCATTAAAATGAAAAAGAAAGTCTTTTGGGTCTCTTATGATGAAGTCAGTTCTTTCAGTTTAATAATCTAAATTATGTATGATGTCATCCACCTCTGTCAAGCTTGAAACAAGTGTCTTTTTGAAAGCAATATTAAAGCAAATGTTATTTCAAGGGAAAATCAGAACATCTGAAGCTCTGAGTCACTTTTTAAGAGGAATAACTGGACCATCATGCAGAAAAACCTCATACTGTATTTATTAAAGCAGATGGAGTGAAGATTGACAGTTCTGTAGAGAACCGGCCCATCATTCTGACCCAGGAGTCCGTAACAGCGGCCAACACCAATATTCACCAAACACTTTCCAGAATGTTTGAACCTCTTTCTCTCTCTCCTGCAAACCGCCCATCCTCAATGATAACTCCGGACGATTACTCAATATTTCTCCCCTGGCAGTCTCCACCGCATTTGAAAATAGTTTGCAAGTGAGCAGGGGGCATTTATTTCGATTGGGCAACAAAAATGCATAAAGCCTATACCCTCAATGACCTTTTTAGGAGGTTTTGCCGGATTTAGCAGCAAGAAGGTCTTACTGTAGCTCTACTGTATTCATGCGGTTCTGCCTTAAAAAGTCAGTAAGAGCTGGATATCTGTCTAAGGTTAGGAGGTTTCTTACAGGCCTCCCACATGTGCCTTCAAATATACAAACAATACACAAGAGTCTGGTAAACAAAACATAAATCACTCATCAACTGATCTCATTAGTGAAGTCAAGCATTACATTAGTTTTTCTCATATACTGAGGGTTAGTGAGCTGAACAAACCTCTAACACTAAATAATAAACTTTGGCCTGTAGCCCTGCACTGTTTGTGCTCCAGACATAAATTATTCCTCAAATCATCTGACTTGATTTTACTACTTTTCTAAACTTATTTTATGGCTGGAAGTGGCTAAAAATGGAAAAGCAGTTAGCAACAAACCCAGAATACCCGGCAACTGCATAGCAACACATTAAAAACCACCCATTAAACCTTAGCAACCAAATAACAGCAACTGCACAACAACACAAAACACTTCAAAAACTGCATAGCAACACCCTAGCGACACACTAACAACTCAGAACACTTTAAAAATGGCATAGCAACACCCTAGCAATTAAGCTACACAGCAACACACTAACAATTCAGAACACCCCAAAAACTGCATAGCAACACCCTAGCAACTGCATAGTGTCAGCCTAGCAACTCAGAACACCTCAGTAACTGCTTAGTGACACCCTAGCAACTGTGCAGCAACAAACTAACAACTCCGAACACCTCAGTAACTACACAGCAACACCCTAGCAACTCAGAACACCTAAAAAACTGCATAGCAACACTCTAGCAACTGCACAACAACACACTAACAATTCAGAACACCTCAAAACTATACAACAACACCCTTGCAACTGCATAGAGACACAATAACAACTCAGAACACTTCAGCAACAGCCTAGCAACTGCACTGCAATGCAACCAAGAAAATAAGGGAAATCTGCAACAACATAGAATACCCTAGGAACACACTGCAACATAGCAACACACTAAAAATAACCCCCACACCAACTTAGGAACCACATAACAACGCTTTAGCAACTTCTCACAGCACCGCTGCATTGTGGCAGTAGGTCCTACATGGGAAAACACCAATAAATTTTCTTTATAAAAATGTGTCATTATAATTTCATTTCTAAATTAATGCTGTATTTTAGCATTCACATTCTAAAAAAAAAAATACATAGTAATTATTGATGACTCAGTTCTGTATTACATGGCTCTAGAAGTGGTACGGTTGGGCGGTTTGTTCTGGTGAATCTGTGCCAGTATAAACATGAGCAGAACATTTCCCCTGCAAACAACCAATCACACAAACCGACCATCAACTAATCACAGCTAATTAAATCAATGAGAAATTGCTGGAAAGGTAAACATGAGGCTTTCAGTGGAGTTGAGAGACCTTGGAGCGGTCAGGACGAGGTAAAACGCACGAGTCTGGCACACACAGACACACGTGGATGGAGCCAGAAAGTCATCATTTTATCATGAAATACAAGAGAAAGAGTACATAGTGAGTAAAAGGTCATTAGTGTAAATGTGTCATCATATAGCGATCCTAAAATACCCCCAGGAGGAAACCATTAGGACTTTTCTCCCAGTAAAGGGACATCTTGTAGCAATTGCAATAAAACTAGTGGCAGGGAGCCACAGCATGAGAGAAATTTATGGCCAGAATAGAATACTAGTCTCAATATTTTATCAAATATACAGTAGAAACAGAAATACTGTGAAATCTTTTTACAGTTTAAAAGAACTGTTTTCTATTTGAATATATTTTAAATGTAATTTATTTGTCATCTGAAAGCTGAATAAATAAGCTTTCCATTGACGTATGGTTTGTTAGGACAATAGGACTATATCTGGCTGAGATGCAACTATTTGAAAATCTGGAATCTGAGGGTGCAAAAAAATCTAAATATTAAGAAAATCTCCTTTAAAGTTTTCCAAATGAAGTTCTTTGCAATGCATATTACTAATCAAAAATGAAGTTTTAATATATTTACAGTAGGAAATTTACAAAATATCTTCATGGAACATGATCTTTACTTAAAATCCTTATGATTTTTGGCATAAAAGAAAAATCGATAATTTTGAACCATACAATGTTTTTTTGGCTATTGCTACAAATATCCCCCAGTGACTTAAGACTGGTTTTGTGCTCCAGGGTCACATATGTTGATTTACTCTGATCATGTTGTCCATTGTTAATTTAGCAAGTGACTGTTATTTTGCATTTTTAATCCAATTTTATGCCAAAAAAAAAAAAAAAAAAAAAAACCTTAACTTTTGCCAATCTGATCAAATGATATTAAAGACTGTAGGCTGATAATAACAGCTTGTGTGTAAAAGCAGTCCAAAGGTGAAATCAAATGCATTATAAAACAAGTTTTCAAAATTAGTAGTTTGTTTCAAAAACCTGAATAGAATTACAATAACTAGGAAAACACTCACACACACACAGAGAGAGAGAGAGAGAGAGAGAGAGAGAGAGAGAGAGAGAGAGAATGCGTGTAGATAGATGAAAATGAAATAAGACAAAAAGGGAACATATGAACAAGAAAGGGAAGGAAGAGGGACGGGAAATAGAATATAAGAGGGATAGAAGGAAAATGCACATGAGAAGAGTTCCACGTGTACATTCAGGCAGGAAACAGTATATCTTCGGCAGGACATGAAAGAAAGACCAGGGGAGGGGGGAAACATGCTGCAAAGAGAGCGAAATAGAGGAAAAACAGTCCTCATTCTGACTTTCCATCCATCACCCCATCTTTCTGAAGGGGGCGGGAGATGCGGTCATTGGCCGGGAGCGCTCAGAATGCTAGAGGTGGTCTGACTGTCTACTGAAAGACATGATGATACAGATACTGTGGTCTGAAACACTCTAAGATGTCATTAACCTCTTAAAGGGATAGTACAACCATTACCATCATTACTGAATGACTTTCATGCTCTGTGGAAAAGATCACACACATGATCATTGCTTATGGTTTTCAACACAATTAAGGTCAATAAGGACTGGAGCCTGAAATCTCGAAATCCAAAATGACGGGAAAAAAATTAAAGCATCATGAAAATAGTTCATTCCTACTATACTCAAATGTGTATGATATGTTTTGTGAAGAATAGATGAAAGTTATTTGTTCATTAGTCAATACTAAGCTTGGGTATGTTCAGGAAAATAGTACCAATGTCTGATTCAGCAAATCGATCCCATGCACAAAATCTGATACAAACACTACTTAATTTTCCTCACACCAGCATTATTTTAGTATTACTGAGGTACTCATAGTTTTTATTAATTAATCAATATTTACTTTTTATTTTATGTTTTAATTCATTTTAGCTTTTAGTAATTTTATAATTTCTTATTTTATTGCTGTTAAGGTTTTTTTCATATAAAGTAATGATTTTTTTTATGGTTTTAGTTTTAGTTAACTATAATAGCCCTGTCTCACACAAAGATCTTGTTTGATTTGTAAGACTTTAAATCTTTAAAGCACACTGTGCTCTGGGAAACAGTTCTAACCCTCACCTTCTCTGGAAATGACTTGTCTTTGCGGTATTTGAGACAGGGGATTTTAAATGTCATGGTCCATCTGCCAAAAACCTAAAAAAAAAAATAAGTGTGTGATTAAAACCATATTAAACTGATAAGATTTCATTAGCTAATATTGCCTGTGGTTAGTATGAGTAACTAGATTGAATATTCTGAAGAAAACAGGAGTGGTGCTCGTCTGTGTATAAAGGTCTGACCAGGTCAGAACAGAACGCAAGCTTTCTTGAATGTTCTAGATCTTTGTCCTTCATTCTGTTTTGCTATTTACTTTTCACTTTATTCCCATCTGGTGTGTAGTATTCATGTATTTTTGGCCGAGTAGATCTTTCTCTCGCTCTCTTTGCTGAGTAGCAGTGTGTGATTCAGTCCCGCAGTGATGATGAAATTGGTTTGGGTCCACTGGGTCCAAGTTCTGGCAGGAACGGACAAGAAAAAGTGCCAGTAACACTGAAACTTCTCCTGCAGCCAGAAGAGTGGAAAACATTCACACAACACCGCAAAAACAGATACAGAACAACGCGAAAACATCCGCGCTTAGTGACCAGCTACAAACAAGAGACCCCAAAACTCTGCTCTGCTTGTTTTGGACGAGTTGACCGTTCAAACTTTGAGATTTACGACTGATATCTGGATGACTTGCTAATGTCTTTTCTACATTGTCCCGAAGAAGGCTTCAGGCTGAAGTCACATCTCACCAATAAAGAATGACATAAAATGTCAAAAATACAGTATACAGTAGCACATTTTCTGTTGATACTTGCATGCAAACCACTTTTATTCTTTGGGTGCTTATGCTAGAGATTTGCAAAAAAAAAAAAAAAGAAAAAGAAACATTGCTAACTATACAAGAGTTCCGAAATTAAGAAAATTCTAAATTCATTCCAAATTGACACTGTAAACTTCCCAGCGACAAATAGATGTTGTCTGTCCACAACAACCAATCAGAACACATTTCAGCTATATGAAGACCAATGAGGTTTTGTGGGGGTGGGGCTACACCAAAAAAAAGGAAGTGACGAACAAAACGTGCTAGTGAGGAAAAACAAGTCCGTTTTGAATGTTTTAATCTTTTTTTTTTTTTTTTTTACAGATCCTTTAAGTGGCTGTTCATACAGCATTTTTTGGGTTAAAATGTGAGCGAGTTTTTAAAAAAGTTGAATTTCTTTTAAATTGAGCACCATTTGTGAGAGTCGATCACAATGATCAAACACATCCATCAAACTTAGTGCACATTTTCTTTGTGAACGGCTGTTTATAATGTGTTTCAAATGGCATTTGCAGGGCGCTTTATGGGAGAAATTTGTGTCAAAAATTTTGTAGGGGGTTTCAAACAGAAATGCAAAACAACAACTTGGGCTGAATTCAGAATAGCATGCTACTGTTACTATTTTTGCAATATAAAAGATCTCTCTAGTATGTTATTTCATATGAGCCCATTCAGCATTGAACCTCTAAGCTCTCATGGAGCCTTTCAAGGGAACCGAGAATAAGGATGATCACTAAGTGGAATCCAGTTACTCTTTCTAAGATTTTCCCCTCAATGCAGTGCTCACCATGTTGAGATAACTACAAAACAAATCTGGGTAAAGTCAGTATGAAACATCTGCAAACTATTTTACTCACATAATATATCTTTTTTTTCTCCACAAGTTAGAAAAAAAAAACTTTTTCCATCAGCAATTGGTTAAAAGTATCATTATATGGCAAGTAGATGGGGGGAGGGGCTAAAAACAGGGACTCGATGATGTCAGCTGGAAAGAAAGTTGTTTCAGAAGCAGAGCAAGTTACATTTGATAAAAGATTGTTTTTTCTTTAGAATTACTGTGTAAAGAAAGTAAATAGGGTCAATGTTTGTTGATTTTAAAAGATAGATCGAGTGGTTTTTCAATTTTACACATCACTCATCTTAAGCAATAAGTCAGCTAATTTCACACACGTGTCCGCTCGCAGATCCAGCCACATCGAGGATCATTTCTCACCCGGTGAGTCATGCGCTAGGAGATGATGACGTGAGCGTTCTGGCTGCTGCGGCGCTGTGTGACCCACGTTTGTGGTTTTATGAAGGAGACACAGAACAGATTGGCTTGTCAGAGGTTTGTTTTCGAACATTGTTTGGTTTAAGTGCTATATTGTAAAGAAACTCAACATGATAGATGAAGAGTTTGTGGAGCCGCTGCACTGCTGACTCATACTGTGGAGAATGTGGAAGGGTCACTGCATGCAGGAGGAGGAGGAGAAGAAGAAGAGGAGGAGGAGGAGGAGTTTGGGGCCCCAGAGGGCCACAGGGACCCAACATCTGGATAGGTGACTCGATCTATAGCAATAACACAATGAAAACGGTGTGAAACATGAGCCAGATCTTGAATAGAAAGATTTGGATCTAAATCCAGTCTGACATTAAATAAAGGGAAGAGATATTGAAAGAGTTTTCGAAAGGAACAGGAATACAGTGTCTGTCTAGCGCTGCAAATCTCAAAAACAGATTTGGCCTTGTAAAACACTCTCTCTCACACACACACACACACGTCTGCTTCAGTCATTAATGAAGGGAAAAAAGCTGGAGGGAAAGAATAAGAAATGGTGCATTAGTAACTTTCAGCTAAATTCTTCTAGAAATCATTGCATCACATTAAAGTGGTTATTTAAGCAATAAAGTACAAGAGGCTGTGAATAAGAGGTCGAGATTTGGCTGTATAGTGGAAATGAGCATGTATGAGTACATTAAGAGTAAAACAAGATAATTCAGGTATTCACAAAATATTATGTCCCTATTGCTTTTAAAAATAGTCAATTAATTAAAAAATTAAGCAAATGCATGAAGTTTAAACCTTCCACACGATCTAATCATGTTAAGTAAGATAAGGTTAGTTATATAGTCTATACTCTGTATATAATGTACTGTATAAAGAATACAATGATGTGCATTCTGAAATGTTGTACTGAGCAGTCAGCATCCAAGACTGGCAATATCCATTTTATAATGAACAATACTGGTGTACAACTCAATCGCCTGTAAGACATCATTTTGACGCCTATTAAACTCCTCTGTGATGGAGTGTGACTGCCACCTAGTGGACACATCATGCAAACACATCTTTTTTTGCATGTTAAATTCTTTTCCCCCATTCAACGATTTTAGATTTTTTTTATTTCTTATTATTGCTATTCAAAATAGTGCCTAATCGATACAGAAATATTACTATTGCAATAATTTTGCACTGCAAAAAAAATACATAATAATCTAATATTTGTTTTAATTTAAAATCATACAGCTTTTATTTTGTCAGTAAACAGTTTATAAACTTGTAAAACTCACACCCCTACATAATACTATTTTCTCAGTTTGTAAGCAATACTCTAAAATTCTATTCCAAACCAGCATATTTCAGATAATTTCCAACAAAGAATTACAAGGCTGATATTTGTGGTTTATATTTTTCCATGGTATAAACATTTCTGAGGCTAATTATTTTGAGGAAAGCTTATGAAAAACACATTGTTTTTGGAATATTGTGTGCAGATGAATCATGCACAATAAGACAGGGACTTCAATTAAAATTTTTTGTGGTTTTTAATGTTTGTTTTAGAAAAAAATACATAAATGGCTAAAAATACAAAGAACTGAAAGCAAATTTTCTTAATAGTGCTGCATAAAACAAATAGCAAATATATATTACACAAATCATTATTTACAAACCAAGGCATTTATTGTTCTGAACACATGAACATATTTACAAGAACACATGCAGCTACGCGGAGCCACCTGCAGTGTTTAAAGAGGACGTCACATCTGCATGTTCACCTTCTTTGTTTTGGGATGACTTTGTTTCCGCTGGTTGCCACCGGGATGAGAAGTTTCCGATACTCCATTGGAAGATATTTCTCGATCAGTATATTCACAGGCGTGGTGTCTGTCACAAAGCCCTGCCTAAGAAAAATATGAGAAACAAGTACTGGAACTGCAAAAGTATACAAAAACAAATCATTCAACTCAATACATCTCAAAAGAATAGAGAATGACCCGCAGTGCATGGGTGCCGTCAGAATGAGAGTCCAAACAGCTGATAAAAACACCACAATAATCCACACGACTATCAATTAACATCTTGAAGCAAAAAGTCTATCCATAATACTGTTTTCTCCAGTGAAAAACTCATCGTCTGAATCAGGAGAGAAATGTGCACCAAGCACTGTTTACAAGCCAAAGCAGTCCAAAACAGTTCTGAACTAGTATGTTGGTGGATTTTGATGTGTTTGAGGTGTTATTATAGACTCATATTTTGGTTAGAAGTGACAATTTAACCTTATAATTTAAAGCTTCCTAATGATGGATTAGTCTCTTATGAACACGAATCTTTTCACTTCACAAGATGTTAACTGATGGACAGGAGTGGTGTGGATTACTTGTGGATTATTGTGATGTTTTTATCAGCTGTTTGGACTCTCATTCTGACGGCACCCATTCACTGCAGAGGATCCATTGCAGAGCAAGTGTTGTAATGCTAAATTTCTTCAAATCTGTTCTGGTAAATAAACAAACTCATCTACTACATCTTGGATGGCCTGAGGGTGGGTAAATTGAACTATTCCTTTTAATATTTACCTTCTCATGAGGAGCTCAAAATCTTCAACCTCAATAGTTTTACGCTTGGCATGAGCAGCATATGCTTCCAGATCGTCTGCTAGCCGTTCAAAGTACTTCTTAAGACTAAGAGGAATAAAAAAAAAAAAACCACACACACAAACATTGGAGAAGATGTAACTTCAAATATTCATGCTGCAATATGGAAAATAACTGTTCCCTGAGGGCTTACATTTCATTAATGGCAGGGTAGACGTCACTGGCCACCTTGGTCTTGGCGAAGTGCTTGAACACGCTCATGACGTAACTCTTGGGAAGAACATCGACCCCCGTCTGACGCTTCTGTCTGGGGCTCGTTTGGCAACCTGAGGGGCAGGACTGAGATAAATGGGTTTTAGATTTGCATTAGGAGACTGTAAAATGGACATCAGGGAGAAGAATGTTGTTGGTAAATTACCCAGAGTTCACTTCTTTAAGGACAGTTGGCGTAGTCTGCGCAGTACGACTTGCGAAAACTCTTTTCTGTCTTACAAACGCAGGAGTTTTCATGGACAATTCTAAAATGAAAAAAAAAAAACAATGCTAAAGTAAATGCAAGTTATCCTAGTTATATCTGATTCACAAGCAATCATTCTTTTGAAATGGTTCTTTTTAATAATTGGATAGAACTCGCTCACAAATGATTGACGCAAACATTGTAACAATTGAGGATTTTAGTACAAAGATATGGGAATTTGTGCACACTTTTAATGTATTGGTTTTTGAACTAGTTTATTGAAATGATTCCCTCAAATGAACTGGCTTGCTAAAAAGAATTGGTTGTTGTTGAACTAGTTCATTAATTGATTCAATCAAATGAACTGATTTGCTATGTATAACTGGATGTTGTAAAACCAGTTCATTAAAATCACTCTTTCAAACACACTGATTTATCAAGATGAACCGGATGTGAAAGTGGGAGTCACCTGCACTAAGAGCATCATCATCGTCGTCGTCTTCCTCCTCCTCTTCCTCTTCCTGTGGAAATTCAGGGCTGTGATTGGCTGGCTCAGAGTCCATCAGCTCCTCCTCCTCTGATTGGTTCGGTTCTTCTTGAGCATCATCATCTTCTGCAAGCTCTGGCACATCTTCTTCAGCCAGACTAGCCTCATGCTGCTGTGACCTCTGCTCTGGTGTGCTGAGCTCTGCTGCAGGGTGGAGCTGAGGAAACTCAGGGCTGCCCAGTGGTTCTCTTTCTTCATCTGGAATGTCCTGTAAACTCTCTCTGCCCTCATCCACAAAATCCAAAAGATCTGAACAGAAACACATTAGGTTTTTACGAGCCCACAAACAAACTGAATTAGCAATTCATTTCAGTTATCACTGGTGAAGAACTTTGGGATTTTGCCACTTCAGGCAGTCTCACTGTCCTCACCTTTCTCTCTGGGGTTCAATCCAGCTCCAAAACTCTTTGTGACTCTCGTGGTGCCTGGAATTCCCAAGACAGCACCTCCTCCCTCTGAGCGGTGAGCTCTACGAGTTATTCGCTCTGGATACTGTGAGGTGTCATTATATTCAAGGTCAGCTTCAACAACTCCTCATCCTCGACTTCCTCTGCGTTCTTATCCTCGAATTCTTCTGCGTTCTCATTCTCGACTTCCTCTGCGTTCTCATCCTCGACTTCCTCATCCCCGACTTCCTCGGCATTCTCATCCTCAATTTCCACAACTTCCTGATCCTCAGTTTCCACAACGTTCTCGTACTCAATTTCCACAACGTTCCCAATCTCAACTTCCTCCACAAATTCTCGATCTTGTAGCTCCACATCATGAGATTCAGGAAGTGATTCTGTCATCGCCTGCGTTGGAGCAAGTACAATATCATCTTCCGCTCTCAAATACACATCCTCTTGGGATGAAGGCACCACCTCTTCCTCATCCTGTGATTCCATCTCATGATCTTTTTCTTCTTGAATTAAAGGTTCTGAGACAGGAATATCCCTGGCTTTCTCGAGCTCATGTTCTCTCTCTTTCTCTGCAGAAGGTCCCATTGTGTCATCTTTTTTAGACTGGACATAAAGCTCTGTGACATCACTGAGGCCGAGAGTGAACTTCTGCCAGGAAGAATCTTCTAGAGTTTTTCCATCCTGAAACACAGACTGATCTAAAGGAGAGAGAAACCATTTTAGATTCAAACAAATTCAGATGGATGCAAAATGTAAGAGTTTATATAAACCTTGGTTAGGACACTGCTCCAGGCATCTCTGAACGGCCTCATCAAACGCATCCACAGACTGCAGCCTCCGATTGGAGACCTTCCTCTGAAGCCCCGCCCTCTCAATGCGCTTCTCTACAAATGGGGTCTTCAAGGTCAGGTTCAGCCCACTGACAGAAAATAAACTTGAATCACACTCAATCAAAATGCCTCTATCATGCATGTCCCTTACATCTTCGAACAGTATGATAAATCAAATTTCAATCGTGTTCATTATTTCTACTTTTCTCCATTATTTAAGCAAAATCATCTACAAGGTTTTTCCTAAATGGATACATGTATCCAAGTGTTTTTATCTTCCCAACCTGGCAAACAATGTGCAGACCAAGCACTGATCATCTAAAAACACCTGCAAACATTTAAGTTGGAGTTTAATGTTAATAAAGTTGAATACAGCCAATCGGTTTTCTTTCACATGGCTGTTTGCTGCGAGTAAATCTGTGAGAAAACTGTAACAAATACAAACATGAACCTCAAATGTATTGTTTGCAATTGCGACTGCTGAATAAATGCACTTGCACTGTTTTAACATCATTTGGAAATGTGGGAATCAATATTACGAATTTCATTGGTTTAGCTTGAGAGAGCGTTTTTTTGTTGTACTGGGTTTTAATGTAAAGTGTGTGTGTGTGTGTGTATTTATATAATTAATAGATATATATATCTAGAACCTAAACAAGGTCCAATAAACCACAAGAGTTGATGTTTTCTTGATTTGTATTTATATGAAAGTGCAATAATTCTAATAAAATCCAAAAAGCATTTTATATCAGTCAAGCTTATTGATAATTTCTTAGCAAAATTAACTGTGATTATCAGTTAGGCCAACTAGGCCAGTCTACCGAGATATAATGGACAAAGCATATACCTTTTTGAGCCAGAAGACACATCTAAATCTTGAGAAGAATCTCCTTTCGCCTGAGAGACATCACCTTTATGAAAGACATGCGAGGTGTCCTCTGTGTTGTCTGAGAATGTAGAAAAGGGGTTAGATGATACTAAGTGACTTTGAACGTGACAAATTATGTGTCAATATTCCAAAACATACGCAATACGCCAGTTTAATTCCAAACACAGACAGTCTTGCTAACAAATATAACAGTAGTATAACAGGTGAAGCACCTGGCAGTTGATCGAACTGTTCCTCGAACGCTGACACACTGAAGACGTGCTGCGGTTTCTTGCGGCTCAGTCCTCTGACCACATGCGTCAGGGGTTCAGTGTGCAGAGTCAGGTCAGACAGCTCCACTCCAGACAGACCTTCACTGAGGAAAACACGGACACATGAACACAACATGAGGAGGATTACAAGCATATGTGATTAAAGAGGTACTGACGTTCTCTCTCCAGCACTGGACTCGGCTGGATTCGGCTCGGATTCTTGAAGTGCAGGCTGACCCGACATCAGCAGCGATGCTTCAGTCTCTGAAACACACATAGGAGAATCATTAAAAACAGGGATTTTCTCCTTACAATTTTTAGACAACTATCTGTGCAAATGCTTGGGCTGGAGAAGCAAATGTAATATTTTATTTAAAAAATTATTTTTGAAGAATTTGCCAAATTAAATCTGATTATTAGTGATTAGTTATGTCTATATTGGTTATAATACGCATTATTGCAATGCTTGTCAGAGAACTATGGCTCTGTGTATTAAATGCCGCTCCATCTGAAAGCACGTGATGGAGAATTACTACTAATCACAGTACCGGCTTTACTGACGAGATGCGCATGACTATCACATTCAATTAACTGCACAGTCCTAAGTACAGATAATTGTCAATAATTATTTATGTCATTAATACTTAAAAAAAAAAATTATAATAATAATAATAATAATAATGTGATATAGATTGAGTCACCTAAATACTGCAAATAAAATTAAATCAAACTATAAAAAAAAATAAATAAAAAAAAATAAAAAAAAAACGGAAAAACAATAAGCTATAATTATTAGTTAAAAAATAAATAAAAATGTGAAATCTTGCCTTGGCAACTAACTAGGGCTTCAAAATGATGAATCGAGATTAATTGATTCAAAATAAAAAATTATGTTTACATACTATATTATATGTATGTAAACATAATTTTTTATTTTGAATCAATTTTATATGAAATTTTTTATAATATAATTTTTATGTATATGATACATATGCACAGTACACACGTCACACACATAGCATACACATATAAATACACAAGCATACATGTGTATATTTTAAAAAAATATTTGTATGTATATATATATATATATATATATATATATATATATATATATATATATATATATATATATATATATATATATATATATATAAAATCGCGATTAATCGTTTGACAGCACTAACATAAATCTAACATATTTACCTTAATATATACACGTATATGTGTGTACTTATATACACATAATAAATATACACAGTACACACACATATAGTAAATAAACAAACTTTTATTTTAAATCGATTAATCGCAATTAATTGTTTTGCAGCCCTACAACTAACTGACATAAAATAAGTTTGAATTTCTAAAAATCCTAAAACTGAAATAAATATACATCTTTTTTTAAAACTAATGAAAATTATAAAAGCACAAATAAAAATAAATAAATAATTATAATAATTAAAATCTAAACTGAAAATGTAAAAATAAAATTAAATAACAATAAAAGCTCAAAATAATAAATACTATAAATAAAATTATAATAACACTGGTACATACATAACAGCAGACCTATAAAGATCTATATTAAACTATAAAAAGTTCCATGACTTTTCCACGACTGGAAATCAAAATAATTCCAATAAAAACAGGTTTTCCATGACGATGAGACTCTTTAATAATACACCTGGATGTGTCATGTGTGTTTCGTGACATGTATTAGTTCATTCCTAAAAATTTGGCAGTGAGTTTTGACTCACCCATCTGAATGATCCCCCTGAGCAGACCACGAGTGGTCATGTCCTCGTCATACACTGGGGACGGGGCTGTGACAGGAGGGTTCGTATTTGCCCCCGCTGACCTCGGCCGTTTAGGAGAAGGGAGGGGTGACGAGGAGGCACTCTGAAACAGAAGATGAATGTATTAGGGATGTACTCATGTAGAATATGCATTTGCAACACATCAGATTGCTTCTTCAAACACCACACAAACCTCATGGAGCTTCTTCTTGAGTCTGTGTCGTAAGGCAGATCCAGGACTCTCCAGTCCAGGGGTGTTTTTGAGCCTCATACTCCGCCGTACATTTGTTGCACTGAAACACATATAAAATATACATGTTAGATAGCCTACATATCATACACACAATCTTTATAGAATACATAATGTAACAAAATAGTGAAAATAGTGAACGTACAATTCTCTCTATAACTCTATATCTCTGCATTGTTGTGTCTCTGGTGGTTTTAATTCATTTTAAAAGGTAACACTGAATAAAAACACAGACTAGAGCGCTTTGTTTACAACTAGTAACGTATATTGATAATAGAACTTCCCTTTATACCATTTTTTTTTTAGCCGTTACTCATAAACTTCGAACAAATATTTACGTTTGTTTACGTTACATATTTTATCTGCTTTTCACGTACTGTTCACGTAAATCTATTTAAAAGTAAGCAAAAAAATATATATATAAAATCATGCTGGACATTTTTATTTGTATATAAAGATCAAATTTAAGCGACATTTGAAATGAATTCACCTTCTGGTTACAGGAGATCTGGGTAACTCTGTGTGCAGGACTCTCCTCAACAAAACACGAGCCGAAATATCGTCTTCTGTTGAATCCATCGTTTCTTGTCGTAGTTTACTTAAAATTATCTACTTTCAAAAGCTACAGAACTTTAACAAGAGCAAAATCAAAGAAAAGCATCGTCAATTCATACGCCCGAGGTTTGAAAATGGAAGCCTCACAACTCCCGCTCGTTCGTTCAAGTGAATCTCGCGATATTTTATCGATCGTTTCATTGGCGGGGTAGTGTACTGCACTCAAGGGGGCGCTCGACGGCTCAAAAACGAGAAGAAGATTCAAAATACGTTAGAGTCTTTTATAAAACTTGAGCATAGTTTCTTTTTTCTTATAGCGAATTGTTTAAAGACGTCATTTACCACTGAAGGAGGATGTTGTGTGTTTCTGAGCTGTGATACGAATTATGCAGTTCATGCAACAATTAGACAAAACCATGAAAAAAAAAAACTTGGTTAGAGATGCCACGAAGTAGGTGGCAATGCCTTAACCATATGTGTGTTGAAGGTCACTAGGACCTCTTCCATCCTTGTCAAGGGGAGTGCTAACCTTCTCTCCTTTCATACAACACGTAAAAAAGTGCTCTTTCTCAGAGATTATGAAGGTCGGTAGCTTCCCATAATGCTCAACGACGGTGACAATTTTAAAATTGAAAACTTACTTCGTTCTTATGGTATGTATGACATATTGTTGTGAAGACGTGTTTTATATATGTTATACGCGTATTATTTGGATACATGTTTTTTTATAAAGTTATTTTTGCCATCCTTAGGCGCCCCGCATTGCTTTTTCATTTGCATATCGACATGTAGACCAATCATAACGACGCAACAACATACGTCACAGACTCTTGCCCAGGAAGTAAACACAAGCCCTCGCAGTGTAAAAGCCGTTGTCGCAAAACAACTGTACCATGTATGTCGTGTTTTAATACTCGATTTTAAATATTTATTGACTTTTTTAAATATTCATATTTGAGTTTTCTTGTAGCCTTTTTATGTTACTGAATGATACTACATGGAAGTTAAGAGCTAATAGTTTGCGATGTTATTTTGCCCATTAACAATGGTAACGTTACATTTCAAATGAACGAATTAATAAATACATATTTTATTCTTAATTCATATATAAAAAAATGATTAATAATATTTGTTTATAAAGTTAACACGAGTATAAAACGAGGTTTCAGCCATTTTGCTACTGTGTTAATTATTTATGTGTAAAAATGATAAAACTGGGATATAATGCTAATATACAATTAAGTGTGATGTCATGCAGGTAGCTTAAATTTTTATACACACATTTTATACACACACACACACACACACACAAAGTGATACACTGAGACAATAATTAATTATTTTTCCCCCTCTATCTTTAATTGGCACAGTTAACACATACAAAGTATTCAGTGCTCAAAAACACAAGCATAACAAATAGGACACAAACAAAAAAGTGCAAAACAAACATTTGGCAGACCCCACCAAACGAAAAAAAAAAGAGTTTAATTCATTTAGCAAAGCAGAGAAAAAAAAACTGGGACATTTTTATTAATCAAAATTTAAAAATAGACTCTTACCATGGATTGGTAGTTCACTCTTATTTATAGTATGGTACGTATAGATATACATATATATATAGATATATATTTATAATTCTCTGATTCGGGAACAGTGTTTTGAAGTCCCAAATAGAGCAGGTAAGGGCCGAGGGCAAATGATTCTTGTCACTGACAGGTGTGTATGTATGTGTCATATGGTGATAGCCACCAAAGTATAACAATGCTGAAAAGGCTGAAATGAAGTTGTTTAGCAATTGTTTTGTTCTCAAAGAGAGACAGAGCACTTGAAAAAGTGTATGTTCGGAAGACATACGAAATGACGTTTTCCTCTTCAAGATGGTGAGATGTTCTCCGCTTTCAAAACCAATTCTTATTTATAACACATTGTTATATTTACAGGTTCATCAATAGCAAATGAGTCAGTTATTCTGAAAGGCTGCTCAATTCATTCAACATAAAACACCATAAATCCTCAATAATCGCTTTGTTAAACATAATAAATGCATTCAGCATTAAATAGCAGATCTGTGGCATGTGCGAATTTTCATTTCCATGATGCTGCCTGTAGAGATGTAGATGTTTTGGGCTTCAAACCTACTTAAGAATCAATAAAAAAAATAAGAAGAAAAGAAAAGAAAAAAAAAACTAAAATGTAAAATAACTAAAACCTCTCCTGGACCCAAAATGACTGTGTGAGAGAATTAAAAAATATATATTTATATATATAAAAAGAAAAGTTAAAATTATGTGCCTCAGGGATGGTGAGTAAACAGTGGAAGATGATGAAATTACTAAATATAATCTCTTCACAAAAAAAAAAAAAAAAAAAAATTCCCCTTCGCCAAACCATAGTGATTACATTAAAACGGGAAAAAATCAGTTGAATTAAAAACCTCCAAGTCTATTCTTCAGGTTACGAGAGCCATACAAACGCTCACAGCTCACATGATGCATGTTAAATGTCTGGTTAACCTGTACATTTGGCTCAGAGTACATTTAAACCATTACATATATATATAACCGGCGAAACCAATGAGGTCGCGAGGTTCTCAGCTGGGTGCTCCACAGGGTAAAACCATGAAGACATGAACAAAACAGCTGTCACAATAAATACATACCCATATCAACAGGACATTAGCATATTCATGAGTTTAAGTATAGCCCCTCCCTTGCCCGACAAACAAAAACAGCATTTGAGCATGATGATTGGACGGTTAAGGTAAAGCGGGAAGACTTAATGGATAAAATGAATGAAAATGTGAATCACTGAAGGGACGTTAGATAAAAATGAGTTGGATAAGATGGCAAAGAGATAGACAGTATTAGTAATTGCACTGGAAGGGCGGAGACAGAGGAGGTGCCAGGGCAAGCAGACATGCTATTGGCCAGAGAAGCCCCGCCCCTGATGTGTGCCACTTTGGAAGGTGGAGTCAAAGGGTCTAAAGGGGTGTGGCCTGATGAAGGAGCGACGTCGTGAAGAACTGTAATGCTGCGTTCCATTCAGCTTGAGAAAGATTCCAGCTTGCAACTTGAAAAAGTGCAATCGAAAGGGCACTTGAAGACATTTCACGTCATACAAACAAATGTATGAATGATTTTAAGTTCCTACATCATAAATTTATACATGAATGTTTTTAGCTGTGTAAAACATGATTTTGCCATTTTGTTTCTTTATACACTAAAAGTTTAGAATCATTACAATTTGTTAACGTTTTCGAAAGAAGCCTCTTCGGCTCACCGAGGCTGGAATTATTTGATCAAAAATACGGCAAAAACAATTTAAAATATCTGTTGTCTATTTTAATATATTTTCAAATGTAATTTATATTTATATTCTTTTGAAACCTTGATACACTACCATTCAAAAGTTTGAGGTAAAAGTGGCAGTAAAGATATTTATAACGTTACAAAAGATCATGTCTTTTGACCTTTCTATTCATCAAAGATTCCTGAATAAAAATCAAGGTTTCAGCAGCAAAAACTTTTGCATTGATGATGATAAGAACCATTTTTAATAACAGAGCACCAATCATAATTAAGCAGCAAATCGGCATATTAGAATGATTTCTGAAGGAGTACTGATGCTGAAAATTTAGATTTGCATCACAGGAATAAATAACATTTTAAAACATACTTAAAAACAAAACCGTTATTTTAAATTGTAGTAATTATTCAAACCGTATTTTTATTTGAATAAATGCAGTCTTAGCGAGCAGAACAGACTCCTTTCAAAACATTAAAAATCGTAATCGTTCCCAACTTTTGACCAGTAGTGTACATCATCTTTCGAGCGTCACGCTAGATGTAGCAGGAATATGAATGGAACGCAGCACTGTTGTGGTACCAAAAATTCAGCTTCTTTTACAGACCACATTCCCAGGATTTTAGTTCGGGAAAGGTGAGGAAATCGGAAACAAGGCTGTTAAAGACAACCACACATACACTCACTCACTCACTCGCACAGACTGAAATAAACGTTAGCGCCGTTCAGCAGCGATGAAGAGCCGTAAAGCAAAATGATATATGCAGATCATATTCACCTCATTATAAAATATCAGACAGGTAATAAATCTAAACGCCATAATATTTCTCTGATTCGCTGTTAAAGTTCCTCTCTACAGCAGGAGAATTTAGGCCGAGAGGTCTCTATAGCCTCTTCCTCTCGCTTCCTTCACTGTTCCTCTCTTTATTTTGTGTCTGTCTCACTCTAGGGCGGTTCATGGAGGGTAGGCTGTAGTTTTCCCCACATGTGGCTGCTGTTTGCCCTGCACCACTGAGTCCTCCTTCCATACTTTACGAATCTGCAGTCATACAAACAAACAAACAAACATATGAAGAACAAAAGAAAAAACATGTTAGACTCAGTGAAGGGATGGATTCATGCTCTCTGTGAAAGACTTTTCAAACTATAACTAACCCTGGGTTATCTTATTATTATTTTTAGTTCATTTCCACTTGTTTCAGTTGTATTTAAATACGATTATAGTATTTATTCATATTTTGAATTAGCTGTTATTTTTCATTTTAATTTGAAAGGTCTACCAATTCTGTGCTTTTGTCATTTTTATTAGGTTTTGTTTTCTTTTTTTAGTTTTTTTGTTAGTAGTTTTAAAATTTTTTTTTAAGTTTTTTACGTTTAAATTTTGTCAAGGCAACATTTAAATTTTTTTTTTTTTTTAAGTTTTTTACGTTTAAATTTATCATCTAATATATATTATAAAACAGATAGTTCTGGTCCTTGATTCTGATTGGCTGAGACACTTTCGAAGCTGTTGTAAATTACTCTACAAACAAAATTACTCTACAAACGTGCCTAACAACACCCCTTAGCTGTTATAAATTCACCGTAAACCACGGCTTCTTGGGGCTTATTGCTTTATTTTATTTCAGCTTTATTTCAACTCACAATTTTTTTTTATATATATAGTTTTAGTTTTAATAACTACAAAGGCTCACACAAAACATACAAAAAAAACAAATATATATTAATTAGTTCCCTGGTTTTTGGGAAATCATTTTCACAATTTAGATCAATTGAAACAATGTACAACACGACCATGATTTAACTAAAACAAGGGAACAAATTAATAAGCCCTGAGAACAATTTCTTAATTGCGCTATTTCAAATCTACAGTGTCAAATGTACACAGCAATCATGGAACAAGATAATCCAGGGTTAAAAACAACTATGATAACAAGTGTGAAAAGCCAATTTAAATGCATCCCTAAACACACACATATGACATATATGCTAAAATGAGCTATACACTTACAAAATGAACTGGAAAATGACACTAAAAAACACATAGGATTGTTTGTAGGATGATTTATAATATGCGTGATTTGTTGGCAAGAGTAATTCAGTGTTCTTGGTTGAATTCAAGAACAAATGTGACCTGACACACACTCAAACATGCATTTATGCAGTGAAAAACGGTCAAAAACACACTCAAACAGTCAGGCTTGCAGAAACAGAGCACTCGGATTAAGTTTTAGTATGTTTTTCTCAACAATCAAGATTTGCATGAAGTCGGTTATCTCTCTGTCGGTTTGTGAATTGTGCTGTTAATGCACTCAACTAGTACTCCATCTCACCCTCAGAAAGAAAAACCCTTCTCCAGGAAAACACATCTGTGAGGAAACATTCAGAAAAGGTTCATATTCATGTCATATTTCATCTCAGCTCTTAGGAATAAAGATCAGGAGCACCAAACATGATTGTGTGGACGTGACACGTACTATGCAATCATGATTTATGAATGCATACTTTGCTTTTACACATTTATATTATGTTTTTGTAAACGTCTATGTATCATATGAGTATTTCTTCTTGTTAAGACTCAATATCAAGTACAAGTGTTGAGATTGAACACAATGTCAACGAATAATACAGCTAAAGAAACAAAACGGCAGTCTCTGTCTAACACGTATTACACAAATATATTTTGTGAAAAGGAAATTATACTCTTTTATGCTACTTGTAAACTGTTTATTATTACTAGTGCTTGACTAGTGGTTATGAAAATGTTTTTTTGGGGGAAAAACACTAGCATAATTTGACCTAAAGTTCATTTACATACGAAAACAGTACAAAAACTTGCATGTGTCTCCTCTTATATGTGTGTGTGTGTTGCATTTGTCTGTACATTTAGTTGGTGATCTAACATGCATTGCTACTCAAAATGACAACATATTACCGCCATATTAAACTATGGTGGGCTGATATCTAAAACCATCATGTGCTAAGACACATACAATCATTTAGTCATTCAGTTTCAGAAAAAAAAGTCTGAAGTCACATTGTTGGCTTGGAGAGATTCAGGATCACACACACACACACACACACACCCTAGCAATCTCCTTCAGTGTTCATACACAAACACACTTCTGAGATCTCATGACCTAAAGCTTTGGGTCATATGTAGGTTATGGCACCTTTGGCGTTGGAGTCCAGAAAGACCTCGACGTAGGATGTGGGGACGTAACCCTCCTCTTCCTCGTTTCTTCTAACACGCGTCCACCCGTCACCTTTGTCTTCCTCTATTACATACAAGAGCTCACCCTCCGTTACTGAGATGGTGCCTTCATTAACACCTACAGAGAAAATTGGAAGAAAATCAATCCATCAATAAATAATTAAAATAAATATGTATATACAGTGCAGTTTGCAAGTTTGTGATCAGTAAGATTATTTCATGTTTTTAAAAGAAGACTTTTATGCTCATCAGAGCCTCATTTATTTGATAAAACATACAGTAAAATCAGTAAAATTGTGAAATATTATTACAATTCAAAATAAGTGTTTTTTTTATTTTTCCAGTCTCAGTCTTCAGTATCACATGACCCTTTAGAAATCATTCTAATATTTGGTTTTCAAGTCAAATTTCTTCTTATTATCAATGCTGGAAACTGTTGATACGGTTGTGCTGCTTCATATTTTTGTGAAAACGCCTTTTTTATATAATTTATATAACATAAACAGAAAAAACATAAAACATTTTAAACAGATTTTGTTTTTACAAATAAAAAGTGTCTGAGAAACAGAAATCTTTTGTGATATTTTAAATGTCTGTACTATCACTTTTGATCAATTTAATGTGTCCTTGACGAATAAAAGTATTAATTTCTTAAAAAACAATTACTGGCCTCAATATGGTAACACTTACTATAAGGTCCCATTAGTTAACATGAGTTAATGCATTAACTATCAATTTACTAACAATGAGCATTTCAGCATTTATTAGTTAACAAAAATAAAAAATGTTCATTGACAGTTCATATATTGATAGATACATTAATAAAAGTAAAAAAAAAACTAAACGCTTAACAAGTATTTTTCATGATTTATAATGTAATCAGCTGATGTTAACAAATGGAATCTTATTGTAAAGTGTATGAAGAAATCACTTTTTTGAGGATTTATTACTTAAGATGCTGTCTGTATGCATTTGACGACAGACAGTGAGGTTTGAAATGGAGCACATATTTTTGGTTTAATTTTGTATTTATATTATTTATAATGCATTTATACATAAAATACCGTCAAACGGGTAGAGGGCTTTGCAGGTGCCGATGGTGGGTAGCATTTCTTCATCTGCATCGTCAAATTCATCTCCAGACTCCGCCGTTTCAGGCTGGACTTTACTCTGGACCTCAGAACTCGGTTCCTCTGTATAACTGCCATCCGGACTGCTCCATCACACACACGCACACACACACACACACACGTACACAAACACACACACACACACACACACACACGCACACACACACACACACACGTACACAATAACTATAGCACCTGTTTGCAAAGTACTGTTACTGTAAAGTGACTGTAAGTGTATGTATATGTTAACATTAACAGTAATAATCATCTTATTTGATAATTTTGTGTGTGTGAGAGTGTGTACCTCTCTCTATCCTGTGCACAGTTGTTGTTGTTGGTGGTGGGTGGTGTGCTGTTTTGGGTCTCGTACAGGACACTCGTCCTCCGTGGAGGGTCACTCTTTACTGGCATCCTTCCTTCGACCTCCGCTAACCAGCCCTAAAACACACACACACACACACAATCATTTCCACTGAACTGAAGCTCTCATGCAGGCCTGTGCTGTATTAAATGACACGCACCTCAAATTTCTGAGCCTCCACCTGGAGTTTCTCAATGTTTTGGGCGATCTCTGCTAACCGAGGGTCCACGCTGTTGGGATCCCCCATCTGTGGGTTCTTTATGTACACTTCCTTCATTTTAGTCAAAGCATCTCTGCAGAGCAAAAATACATATATACATTTGGCTGAATAAAACCTGTCAAACTCTGGCCTGGTCCAAAAAAATTCCAAGAGGATTATTGTAGTGCATTTTCTACTGAAATTTCATAATAGGAATCCTAACAGAATCTTGATTTTTGTGTAATATTTTTGAGTCCTACTGAATATTGTATACCTTTTTCAAAATTCATTTTACATTGTACTGAAAAATGTTATGCTGCTGGAAACTTATAGTTATAAGATATAGTTAAAGTTATATAATTTATTTAAATTTGATTTCTTTTAGAAATAAAGTAATGATGGAAATATATAAATATGTATGCAAATCAATAAGTAAAATAATAAATAAGCATGTAAATAAATAAAATCATTAATTAATAAATTATGTAAATAATAAAGGTTGCAAATGTATGCAAATAAATAATGTTGTATAATCGTTAGGCAGGAATAATATAAAACAATAAAAATATCAATACTTTGTAAAATACGTTAGGCAGGAATAATATAAAATAAGAAAAACTGTACAATCTGCAATAAAAATATCAATACTTTGTAAAATAAGCTGACGAACTCTTTTGACTTTTTAAAGAGTCTTTATTACCGTCTATGTATCCACTGGAATTTGTGACTAGTGTATGAAAGGATATACGAGTTTGTGTGTGTTTATCCATGTCTGTGTACCTCTGGTCCATCTCTTTCTGTATGTCTTTATTGAAGTCGTCAATCTTCGCCTGAAGCTTCTTCCTTCTCTGCTCTGGAGGAAGATGACTGAAGTCCTCAGGATTTGAACCCTGTGAGGAGACAGAGAGGATGACAGACCAACAGTGAGTATCTGCCCACAAAAGAACTGTCCTGTTCTGCCACTGTTTAAACTAATATGCATATGTATAAATGGGGCGGGTCAAACCAGGACACATCCAATCACAACAATTAAATAATAAATAATCTCCTGTCACCTTCATCTCTATCTCCATCTGCAAATGGAAACAAGCCAATAATCTTCCAAATCAAATGTTTATCAAAGGAAACCAGATGAGATAATTAAATCTAAGATCATTGATGAACCTATTCAGTCCAATGCCAACAACAACATTGATTAAACAGTTCTCACAAAAAAAAAATTAAAAAAAACTCTTATCTTGCTCACTCATCTTTGAAATCTGATTCTGGTTTAATCTGAGAGATTTAATTAGCATCTGTCCTTATGTGCTCTCTTTCTCGCTCGCTCTAATATCCTGTTCCTGTCTACAGTAATGTATCGATCCCTCCTGCCACTGCTTTTTCCACATTAGTTCTCTCAGATAATTTGCCATTATTTCAACCACATGGTGGCGCTAAAGAGTCGTGAATTTGGGGAGGTTAAACCTGATGCAAAGATTTTTAACCCTATGATGCCTACTGTATCATATTTGATACACACATTTAAGGCCTAACATTTAAATGATCTTCAACATGATTAAAACCTTGCTTTAAAAACTCAACCTGTTCTACACAATCTACTACATGCCTTCTGTCATCTGATCAACACTTTGTTTAACAAAGTAAAAATCCTTTTAGTATAAATGAGGTCATGGTACAATCTCTTTTTGCTGTGAAATCTTAGTAAACGTGTGGATAACTTTTATACTGATAGCAATATTTCAAGATGAACACTTACTGCACAAAGCAACTTTATTATTATTATTATTATTATTATTATTATTATTATGTGTTCATCTGTCAAACATCACTGTACTGCATTGCATTATATGCTTTGATCATAAATCTATGCATTTAAATGTCATAATGAATTAAATTAATTTTTTTCATCCTCATGTATGAGCTCCATATTATTATCTATATATCATCCATGTCATCCATGAGTTATCAAATATGATACTCAACAAATAACACATATGCAAACTTTTATTTTAAGATTTGATCAAATGGTCAATAAATAAAAAAATAAAAAAAACCAGTTTGGACTGAATAGGTGATGTATCTTTCTACAGTCCTGCCCACAGGTCAATGTAAATGCTAAAAGGTCAAAGGTCACAAGGCAGGCACATTGACCTTACCCCCTCTTCCACATCACAATACTGTCATGCAACAATAAACAACCAGATTTTTCTGAGCATGCATTGCACTGTCAAAATACAGTTAAATAAAACCACAAAATCAGTCCAGGCAAACTTTAAAAATTAATAATCAATATCTACACAAGCACAATATACATGCTACACTCACTGTTGTACTCACCCTCTTCAAAACAAAGACAAGTTGTTAAAATAAAATGTTAATTATGTAACATTGCAATTCTTTACAAAAAAAAAAAAAGATCTAAATAAAATAAAATCAACTCAAATAAATTATATGGATCAAAATATGCATATCTATAAACAGATTACCTGCAGTATAATAGTTAACTGAATCATACTACACCATCAGTGATTCAATAATCACATGTAAAAAGTTTTGGCTAAAATAGCAAGACACTGATTGGTTAAGATACTTGATTTATTCTAATCACTGATAATTATTAATAACACTTTATTTTACATAATTTTTTCACCCTCATGTCATTCAAAATAAATACGACTTAATTGCTCTTTTTCATATAATGAAACTGAAATGTAAAATTAAGCATGTCCCACAGAATTTTTTTTTTAAATCAAGCCAAAGGTTTAGGATGACATAAAATAAAGACTATATAATAATTTAGCATGTGAACTATCCCTTTAACTTACACTATAACTACATTCAAAATGATGACATTTCAGCATATTATGCCACACATCTGGTTAGGGATCAAATTAATCAAGTTGTTTGAAACATATAAAGACTGAATCAGGGACAGATAAACAAACACAGGGACAAAAAAAAAAACGGGTTTCAGATCACCTCAATAAGGTTCCGCACGTGGGCATTGAGTGAGAGCTACACAGAGGGACAGTCACCACGGCAACGAGACAAAACAAAATAGACATCAACAAAAAGATAAATCAGACAACAACATGGATTTGAACTTAAATACACACAAAGGTAAAATTATATAACAAAACAATACCAGAAGTGTCGTTAAAGGGATAGTTCACCCAAAAATGAAAATGTGCTGTTTATTTACTCACCCTCAGGCCATCCAAGATGTAGGCAACTTATTTTATTTAATTTTTTTTAGTAGAACAGTAAAAAAAGATTTTTAGCTGAAACTGTGGTCCTTGGTGAATCATAAAATGCAAGTCAATGGCTACCGTGACTTTGAGAGTTAAAAGAGCATATACAGGTCAAAGACCAAATTAATACCCGTGGCTCCTGACAATATATTGAGGTCTTATGAAGAGAAACGATTGGTCTGTGCAAGAAACTGAACATTATTTCCAGTTCCCACAAACTGCTTCTTTCAGATAGTTCATTTAAATGAACTGGTTCAATTCACTAATTTGTTTACGTAATCATGCAATGATGTATATGCATTTATATTATTAAAGCACCCAATACATAAACAATGAGAAACCATAAAACTTTCATTTGTTCAAGTGCTTAGTTCAGGTATACGCATATCAGCAGCTCATCGGTCTTCTGTCTGAGTCAAGCTTTGGTGAACTGGTTTATTCAGTTCACTAAAAAGAATCAGTTCAAAAGAATGATTCGTTTGCAAACCGGATATCACTCTGGACCGTTTGCCTGAGGCTCTGTAATAATGTTGTTAATAATGTTCAGTTTCTTGCACAAACTGATCGTTTTGCTTCATAAGACCTCAGTATATTATCAGGAGCACTGGTATTAATTTTGCATTGCCTGTATATGCTTTTTTGACTCTCAAAGTGCTGATAGCCCCTGACTTGCTTTTTATGAATCACCAACTACCTACTGTTCTACTGAAGAAGAAAAAAAGTAATCTCGGATGGCCTGGGGGTGATTAAATTAACAGTAAATTTTCAGTTTTGGGTGAACTATCCTTGTAAACAAAAATAACCATAAGTGTTGAACACAAAGGAACAAAGTGATGTTAAAGGACCATGTGTTACTACAGCGACGGACATGCTACGGTCATGCCGCTACCGACATGCTACTGAGGTCATGCTTACCAGCTTTAGAGAGAGCTTCTCAGGGACGAAAAGAGAGAGAGCGATCGAGGGAATGAACCGAGAGAAGAGAGAAAACATCAGAGGGAGCAACATTAGACCGCTGTACACGTCATACACACGCATGCAGGTGTGTTCATGCCTCATGATGTCATTGATGAAGCTCACTACATCACAGTTCACTTTTGGCCAGCCGTCAGTATTTTGTGCTCCGTCATAAGACAGATTTCTGCTGGCAGAGCCACGGGAAATTAATTTGAAAGCCTCACTTTGGCATTTGAAAGGAGAAAATGTTGCATTAGCGGAAGTACAGGCCTTCTATGCGTATTTATATTCCAGAACCTTGAGATATTCCAGAATGTTCTAAACATTTAAAGGGACAGTCCACAAAAAAAAAAAAAATGAAAATTCTGTCATCATTTACTTACCCTCGTGTCATTCAAGACCTGCATGCATTTCTTTCTTCTGTGGAACACAAAAGAAGATATTTTGAAGAATGCTGGTAACCAAATGGTTTCCGTTCCCCTTTTCTTCCATCACATGAACTAAAATACTATGGGAGTCAATGGGAACCAAAACTCTTTGTTACCAACATACTTCAGAGAAATGCATACAGGTTTGAAATAACCTGACAGAATGCTCATTTTTGGTTGACTGTCTCTTTAAGGTTAAGTTGATAAATTCATTATTGTAATGTTGCAATTTTTAGCAATATTGTACCTAATGATGCAACAATATTCAACAGAACCGTTTTACTGCTGTAGCTTGATGCATTTGCATACAACGAGAAAAAATAGGATGCAATTTGATTTTATTCATCAGGAACTGATTGGCATTTTCTTTCGATGCAGTGAACTTCAGCAGGTACCAATGAACCAGTTATTACACACACTGTTAAGAGTCACATGAGGATGACATCATTAGTCCTAAAGCAATAGTCAGCCAATAAACAGAGCACATCGGGGATGGGTATACAAGAGAGAAGACAGAGGACAGAGAAAGAGAAACAAAAATGAAAATATTCTGAATAAATGGGCTTGTTTTTGAGGCAGCCATCACACCAGAGAGGATTCTGGGTAATCGTGCCTAGGAGGGATCTCAAAACAAAGCAATTCATGGAGGAAAGGAAGTGTGAACTTCTTTGTGTAAAAATGTGAAGTAAACAATTAGTTTTGACTGAACACTTGAGATCACTTAATGATTATTATAATCAAGAGATTATTAAGAGATTATTTAAATGAAAAACATGACATAAATAACTATGTGAATAAAAAAAAGTTAATATCATTTAAAAACAAAATATTAAACATAATAAAATGTAAATACAAAGATGTATATATTAAAATGTATTAAAATATGCAAAATACATGAAAATTAGGAAGTTTATTTATTAATGTATTTATTTTCCGGACTTTGGAAAGTATTATTTTATAAAAAAAAAAAAAAAAAAAATACAAGTGTATAATTACCTATGCAAATAAACAACACATAGAATATAAAAACAAAATAATAAACAACAAAAAAAAACAACTATTTTTATTTATTAACTACACACTGCAATTAAGAAAAAAGAAAATTCAAAAAAAAAAAAAAATATATCGTGAAGCTGTGAGAGCAACAACCTCTGATTTCTCTGGACTTCTTTATATTTTAGGGTGCTCAAACTATTTTCTGAGGTTTTGGCAAATGTATAAATGCACTGACAAGACGTAACATGTTTAAAGACTTTTCAAACTCATGAATGCGCAAACAGGATGTAGAATTCAACGCGTTTGTAACAGATATAGATAGTGAATACAGACGGGATTGTTTGTGTGAACGTGATGTACATATAGAGATAAACATCCGATATCTCAAAGCAGCAAAATGACACTAAAAGGGGTGAATTCTGAACGTATCTTTGTGCGTGAGAAAGTGTTACGAGCACCAGAAGGGTCAAAGATGATCGTGAATGCGCAAGGCTTGCATTCAGAAGTCACACTCGTGACACTTTGAGAATTAACCCCTCCCACACAAGCTGATTTGCTGCCAGAGCACAGGGGCGGAGCCAGGCTGCTGGGGTTGCACATGGGAGGTGGGGTCAAAAGCCGGAAGAGCCAATGAGAGAGTCAGCTGATGATGATGCAACTTTTCTCAATTACAAATGGATTTTAATATCGAATATCAGACATTAACCTCATTCACGTGAAGAATTCAAACAGATACAAATTAATGAAGAAATTCAGATTTTTTTTTACAATATCACATTAATTAAAAAAAAAACAGTAAATGAGGTTAAGTCTGTTGAATGTATTTACTCTATTTCAGCTATCATTCAAGCACACACACCAGTTTTAATAATAATAATATTAATAATCTGTACTAATAATAATCAAAAACTAACCCAAACAGTAAATTAATTATAATATTATATTTTAAAAAATATATAATAAATTAATTTCAAAATATTGCAATTATATATTTAAAAATCATATACACAATTTACTTATCTTTCGAAAGAAACGTGTCCCCAAAAAGAGGTTTTTGTCACATTTAGCCACTTTTATGGATAAATTTGTATATCTAAGTATGTCTAAGTAAACCCACACACACTCTTGCCTCCTCTCACACACTTACGATATATTGCCTGGCCTCGAAAGCATACGTAGGCCGACCGAGAGTCCTCTTCATGATTTCTTTATTATAATAGAGAGACTGGGCAGACTGCAGCAAAGAATAACTCACGCATAACTATACAAACACACACTCACACACACCATCACTCTACAAACACACTTTAATACAAAAATATACAATAAAAACATTTGCACACTAGAACAAACACACATACACACATTTGTGTCAATAAACCTGCATACATATATAATTCAAACACACACACACACCTAACTGACTATCAGGCACCAAGACAAACTCACAGACACACTGATATCATTCTTCAAGATGTTCTCTGATTATTATAGTCTTACATACAACTTCTTCGAGAACAATGCTCTAAAACACTACCACTGAAGTCTGGGGTCAGTAAGATTATTTTCATGTTTTTGAAAGAAGTCCCTTACTGTATGTTCACCAAGGCTGCATTTATTTTATTAAAAAAAACAGTAATATTGTCAAATATTATTTCAATTTAAAATAACTTGTCTTCTATTTGAATATATTGCAAAACGTAATTTATTCCTGTGATGCAAAGCAGAATTTTCAGCCTCATTACTCAAATCATTCTAACACGCTGATTCGCTGTTTAAGAAACATTTATTATTATTATTATCATTATAATGTTGTGGAAACCATTTTTAGGATTCTCTGCTGAATAGAAAGTCACTTATTCAAAATGGAAATTTTTTGTAACATTATAAATACTACATTAACTATCACTTTTGATCAATTTCATGCATTCTTGCTGAATATAAGCCTTTATTTTATTCTGACCTCAAACCTTCAAAGAGTAGTGTACATCTTATCATAAACACATATATTATAAATAAGCCGGGAGCACAAATGAAGACAATGAAAGTGTCAAAGACCTTCATATGTTCAAGTTTATTCCTCTATTTTTAATCATTTGTGTCTATAACATCCTTCAACTGTGAGCTGATTCAGGCATCACTGTTGAGTCTGTATATAGCTCTGTCAGCATGATGAAACTTCCTGTTTGACGCAGGAATGGCCAAAAATAAGAAACGATAAATCAGTTTTTTTTGTTCACTGACCATCAGTTCTTTAAAAAGATAAAAAATATGAGATTTGCACAGGGACATGGGAAAGTGGGATTTGCTCCGTTATCTGCTGTGTTCTGTGTCTGTTATCTTGCAAAGTCATTCAAAAGTCAGAATCTCAGCTCACACGTGCGGAAACAGGCGGACGCCTTCCTGAAGGCAAGGTGAATCTGCTCTGATTTTATCAGAAAGTCACATGTCAGCGTGTGTGTAAATAGAAGACATTGTTTCTGAGAGTTTGTGTTTGTGTGTTTACTCAGGATAAACCTGTATGTTTGAGCACCCGTTTATATTTGATCTGTCACCGCAGGGTGCCTCTGACTGGCGCCCCGTGTGTTGAATTGCACGTATCTGAAAACGTGAGACAGTGAAACCATGGTAAACGCAAACAACGAAACATAAACAAGAGAGAGAGAGAGAGAGAGAGAAAGACTGACAGAGAGAGAGAAAGAGAGGCAGAGTGGATTTCATCGGCTGCGTGAGGAGGAAAAAGGAGCCGAAAGATATAAACAATTCCACTGCTGCTTCCAGAATCCAAGTCACTGCATGACATCATCGCCTGCGGAATCTGAGTCACACTGTGACATCATCGCTTCAGAAGCCAATGCTGCCTTCAAGTCCTTCTAAGTCGAAACTTAGTAAACTATTGTAGGAAAAACATTCCAATTTCATTCTCACATTTCCACAAAGACAGGAAGAGTTTTTAGCACTATTGCAACACAATAAAGGGTGAGGAGTAATATCATTTAATATTCGAATTTAAGCTTTTTTTTGTAAAAAGACAGTTGTTTTGCTGTGATGGCTTTTGGTTTTGTTAACTAAAAATAAAACTATTTAAAAAAATTAATTAATTCAAATTACACTGAAATGAAAAAAAATAATAATATGGAAATAGTGTAAATATGGAAATAGCATAACATAAATATGGAAAAGTTCAACTTAAAAACTGTAAACAAATATATTTCCTTAGCAACTAACTGAAATAATAAGTTTAAAAAAGTACAAATTGAAATTGAAAATTAAAGTGTAAATATAAAATCTAATTATAAGGTAAAATTACTAAAAAATTAAATAAAACAAAGCTATATATATATATATATATATATATATATATATATATATATATATATATATATATAAACATTTAATAAAAATAACAAAAGCACATAAATATTAAAATATATAATATAAATATAAAATCTAATTCAAAATATAAAAAATAATAATATTAAAATAACACTGATTGGGGCAGTCTTGGTTTGGTTATAAAAAATACAAATTGTAAATATAAATACCAAATTTATTCAAAATCAATTTTATTCCAATTTACAATTATTAACAGTATTAAAAATTAATTCATACATATTATTGATGTCTATAATATTATAGATAAATATAAAAAAACAAACATTTTATAATATAACCACTGTATCCTATCCAGATACCAGAATTAAGTAATTGATTAAAACCAGAATTACTGCCAAATAAGTAACAGAAAATAAAGAAATAAATTAATAAAAACTTTTTTCCTTATGAAATCATCTTATGGCACAGAAAAACCCCCCTAACTGAAGAATCACCTTAATATGATTATTCAGTCATAAAAGAAAAACAACACAAATCAAATCAATGTTTTGCATTTAAAATACAATACAAAAAAAAAAAACACCTCAAAATTCATAACCCTTCTCCTTTTTCTTTATGCAAATGAACACTGACATGACATCACAGGCGATGACAGGCACAGAGCGGCACACACACACAAACACACTCACATGAACACGCACGTGTTTCTCCAGCATGCATGGATACTTACCCCGCGCCGGAAGCTCCTGAGGCAGTGCATTTTGGGCTTGGAGGTCATGAGGTCGTTGAATCGGTGGGACAGGGGCTCCTTGGACTGTTTGGGGGTCTGGGGAGTGGGGCAGGGGTCAGGGGTCACAGCAGAAGGTGAGGGAGGGTCAGGGGGGGGCTGGCGAGGTACGGGGGAAGTTAACAGGGACATAAGCTACCGGTAAGACACGAGCCACAGAGCAGCGACCAGTGAGTGAGAGAGGTTTACAGAGAGAGAGAGAGAGAGAGAGAGCGAGAGAGAGAGGGTGGGACCAAATCGATCCGGAAAGAGGTAAACAAAAAAGGAGGGGGAACACAAAACAAGAGAAATAAGGACCCAAAAATTAAACTAATTAATCAATTAATCAATTAAAGGAACAAAGGAGAACGCAAACTTAAACGAAACGTAAAAGAAACAGCAACTGAAAGAAACACGCTGCAGCTGTGGTGTTATTAACCCTGTGAGCGAGAGAGTTAGTGCGTTAAACTCTGTCCTGTACATCAGGGGTCACATGCAGGGGCCAGATCACTGCAGAACCATTGAAGGGACGGTTCACCCAAAAATAAACATCATGTCAGTGACTGTCAGTCTTCCGTGGAACATAAAAGGAGATTTTTCAGTGTAATGGAAGAAAATGGGGACCGTGGGCTTCAAAAATGACAAAAACCCTGTAAAAGTAGTACATATGACTAGATTCCCGGTCTTCTGAAACCAAACAATAGCTTTGTGTGAGAAAAAGACCTAAAGTCATTATTCACTAATAATCTGTCACTGATAATTCACCTTTTTGTCAGTTAAGTTTACATTTTAAATAATTTATTGGTAGGATTTTGCATGACAAGAAAAATTTAACAATAAACAAATATTACTGAAATAATTAATAAATTAATTTTATATATAGTATATTTATGTATATATATATATATATATATATATATATATATATATATATATATATATATAGTCATTTAGCAATATATTATGAAGAAAGAAAGAAACAAAATAATACATTTTTTATTTAAAAATAGAAATATTAGTTTAGCAAATTTTATTATATATAATTAAAAATATATGCATTACAAAAAATTCTGAAATTTCTGAAATAAAATTTAAATAAAAATTAACAAGTGTATTGGTCTTTTTCAACATTATGAAGAAAACAATAAAAATAAGATTTAAAGATTCAATACATTACAAATAAAAAAGTGTAATATATGCACATGGACGGACTTTGATTATATCGATCAAGGCAGTAGTTAGTTTCTGACGGTGTGCAGCTGAAAAATGAATTTTATCTACAGTTGATGAACTGTCTTCCACCAGTAACATCTGCATTTGATCTATTTTTTTAAGAACTATAAATCTGTTGCAGTTTGTCAAAGTATTGCTTCAAATTTGACAGCCATGGTCACCATCCACTTTCATTGTATGGCAAAAGAGCATCATAAATATTCCTTTCCTCTTTTTGTGTTCCATGGAAGAAAGTCAGTCAATGAGGGCAAGCAAATGATGACAGCGTTTTAATTTCTGGCTGAACTGTCCCTTTAACAAACATTGCATGCACAGCACACACACACACACTCCTCTACAGCATAAAAAACTGATTTCAGGTCAACCTTTCACTCTTTTCTCTCTCTCTTTCACTTTCTTATCAGCGAGCTCCCCAAAGCGTAATGGAGAAATTAATGATTGTGCGTTCTGGGAGAGCTCACATTAACGGTCCAGTTCCCAACAGACTAGACACCTGCTAAAACATCACAGATAAAATCTGCCCTCTATGCATTAGGAAAAACTGAGATAAGTCTTAATCTACACAAGTGTGCCCAATACCACAGGAAATCAAAATTATGTGTGCAAGAATGCACTTACGACGGAAGTCCATTGAGCAATGTGTTGCACAACCAGAAGTAGTCCTACCACTAAAAGGATGATTTACACAACTTTCCAGCTCAAATTTTTCATATTTTGCACAAAATAAATATTTGCTCCAGAATATCTCATTTTTTATTTTAACCCTTCCAGAATACCTTGACCTATTTTAGTATTGTTTATATACTATTAAAGCATGAATTAATATTTTGAATTAGCTTTTATTTTGTATTTCCATTTCAATTGCTGTCAATTTTTACAAATGTTATGTGCTATTCTCATTTTAATTGGTAATTAAAATAGCTAAATCTATAAAAAACTTAAGTTAAAAATAATTGATAAGAAAAAAACAATAAGTAGAAAAAAATAACTAACAAGTGTAAACTCCTGGCTTTTCAATTACACAAATTTACATTAAAGGAGTCATATGATGCGATTTCAATTTTTCCTTTCTCTTTGGAGTGTTACAAGCTCTTGGTGCATGAAGAAGCTCTGTAAAGTTGCAAAGACTAAAGTCTCAAATCCAAAGAGATATTCTTTATCAAAGTTAAGAGTCAATCACACCCCCCTAAAACGGCTCGTTCTAACACGCCCCCACATGTCTACATCACTATGTGGAAATATTTGTAATGCCGCCCAAATGTTCACGCAAAGAAAGAAGGCGTGGTTTCAGTAACCGCAGTTAGTGTTGTAGCAGCCATGTCAGGGAGATGCGGTGTGTATCTAGGCGAAAGCAAAAGCACTTTATTTGGCCTTCCAAAAGTAGATGTATTAAGGAATCTTGAAGATTACTTACAACAGAACAGCAACGCATTTTATGGACGACCGTTTCGTGAACCTAGAAGGGAATTCTGACTTTGCTAACAAAATCTCGCTCCTCAAAAACATACACTAAAAATATTTTTTTATAATATTAAGAATTATCCACAAAATACTCAACAAATGCGTAGTTTTGCGCATCGTGTGAGTGTGTGTGTGCGCGCGTGCCCATGAGTACGTATGTGAGAGAGAGAGAGAGAGAGAGAGAGAGAGAGAGAGAGAGAGAGAGAGAGAGAGAGAGAGAGTCCAGTGAGAAGAGGGTCACACAGTGGAGTCAGCTGTCTTAACCATCCGTGGCTTGTGTACTGCAAATACATACGAGCTTCTGTTTATTTTGAAGCTTGAACTGATGGTAAAACTTAGTACATTATTAACTATCTTTACATTTATTTTGAAAGATGAAGCTCGTGATTATGGAAAGGGGCGTTACATTTCCAACAAGAGCTTGCAGTGTTCGGCCAATCACAATGCACTGGGTCAGCTGGCCAATCAGAGCAGACTGAGCTTGTCAGAAGGAGGGACTTTGTAGAGGACCTACAATAATCTACAGTATTTGAAAAATAATGTGTGTTTTGAACATTAAAGCATGTCAACATATTCTGTTACACCAACTACACAAAATAATGATCTTTAAAAAAATCATCATATGATCCCTTTAAGGTATTGCTATTTACACTTTATTTTTTATTTATTATTATTTTTTTATTTTTTTTAGTTTTAGTAATTTAAGTACATCAACCTGTTTTATTTCAGTTATTTTTTTCCATTTCCTTTTTTTTTTTTTTTTTTTTTTTTTTTTTTAGGTGTAATATATCTTACATTTTGTTTTAAATCAGCTTTATTTTTACTTAACGCAAAAATAATTTCAATGTTTTAGATCTACTTAACGATACTTGCGGCCCACAGACTTCTCATGTAAGAGCGTAACTGTAAACAGCATTTCTCCTTGTTTTTTCAAAGCTGAGCTGATTTCCTGTGGTAATCGACAGCATGTCACAGATGCTGCCAACACAGCTTAACTCGTACTGAACCCAGAAGATTCCTCTAACCTTTACCGTCATACAAAAACACAAGAAACATTTCAACTTCTAACCCTCTAGAACATTCAAAATTTTGTCAGTATCATCTGCTTTCATGCATAAACACCATTAATCATATACAGTTCTGCATGAGATGTGTGTGCGTTTAGTGTTTAGACAAATATTATTGAATGTGGTTTCTAAGTAAAGTCTCCTAATAATGTTATTCCTGACCACAAACAGACACGTTACACTCACAAAACACACACAAGATAGATGTGAACTGACAAACACAGGCTATGATTGGAACAGCAGACTACATACTTCTATTACTATTTAGGCACTACTGTATGTGCGATATGCAAATATGCCAAAAATGCGCAGCATACAACAAAACACACCACATTGAACATGATATCCCATAATGCAATGCGCAAAAGTTCCATTTCCAGTGTGAAGAGAATATAAACTGCAGTATTTCACACACTTCCAAATGTTGCTACATTTTAACACAAAACTAAAGTGCAATAAATGCACTTAAAATGCAAAAACCATATTTAATTCTCATATAACATCTGGATGCAACTTGCCGAATTAAATATGATGTGATGAGATCATGTGAGCACAATATATATATATTGTAATGTTTTGCATAAATTAAAGCATATATTTGATAAAAAATAAGGTAAAAATAGCAATTTTGTAAAATATTATTACAATTTAAAATAACTGCTTTCTATTGTAATATATTTTAAAATATAATTTATTCCTTTAATGCAAAGCTGAATTTTCAGCATCATTACTCCAGTCTTCAGTGTCACATGATCTTCAGAAATCATTCTAATATGCGGATTTGCTGCTCATGAAACATGTCTTACTATCATTCAGTAATTTTGTAATTTCGTGTATTCTGAATGAATAGAAAGTTCAAAGTAACAGCATTTATTTTAAAATATAACATTAGAGATGTCTTTACTATCAATTTAACCCATCCTTGCTGACTAAAAGTATTAATTTCTTTCATATTGACCTCAAACTAACTAAACAATCATAAACAGTATACAGTGTATACTGCACAGTATGAACTAGTTTTCCATTCCGCCCATAGCCACACAGACACACCTCATTAAATGCATATGACAGTGTTAATGCTCACATCCTGGTCCTGCGAGGTTAGGCGGGGTTTGGACTGAGCATGCTCAGTAAGAGCAGAGCCTTTGACACAAACGTCAAAGGTCACAAGACAGAGGAAGACGAGGAAAAGGAAGAAGAATGTGGTTACCATGAGAACAGCACCGATGGGCGGCCGGAGAAGGAAGTTACTCTCGGTTTGAAAGGACAACACAGGAATACAGGCTTTAGAGTTACGTTTCTCTGCGAAGGTCAAAAATGAGGCCTCTCAGGCCGGTGCATTAGTACGTTATCGGTGGAGCGTCAGGATGAACATGGAATGCATTTTCGTGCAGGTGAACACAGGGAAGGGAAAGGAAAGGAGAACGATGGTGGCAAACGAATAACAGCATCTACAAATACTACAATAAAACTACACAAATTCAAGCACAAACTAAAAGAAAACTCACATAAACACATAAAAGAATCACTCTCATGAGGTATCAATCAGTCTGTGCTGTTCATATTTACTTGAGTTTCAGTTTCAGTCAAATCCAAGTAACTGCGAGTGAATGTGACGCCGGTGTGTGTTACCTTGCTTTTCTTATTGAAAGGCCAGAGAGTTTTGCTCTTGCCCTTGCCGGAACGGTCTGCTTTGTTGTCCGAGCGTGAGTTAGTGAGGCTGGTCTCAGACACCGTCCTCTTCATCGCCTGACCATAGTCTTCAAACTCCACATCGCCAGGAGGCTCGAACCCAGACTTATACGACTCTATGACCTGAGAGGAGTCCTGCGGGGGAAAGACAGCACAGACAGTCTTACTGTGGGATTATAGTTTTTATTAATATCTTGAATTCGATTCGATTTTTATTATTTTTATGTGTTCATTAAAATTTTTGTTAAAGTTTAAGTAATTTTAATGTTTAATTTTATTGCTCTTATTTTTTATTATTATTTTTAAATATGTAAATTTAGTATGTATTAATTTTTTGTACTTTTTTATTACATAAAAATTGTTGTCTTGGCAACTAGTTAAAATCACACACACACACACACATATATTATATATATATATATATATATATATATATAGTATATATATATATATATTTTTTTTTTTTTTTTGTTAACTATAGTAACCCAGCTTTGGATATAAACTGATATAAATACACTATTACTATTGCTATGAAACAATCCCTTCCCAATAATATATTTCTTGCCATTTTTTGTTTCTTTTTGAGGATGCCTCTAAAAGGAGGTTTTGTCAGATTTTATGTTTTGTCCTAAAAGGCAACTTTATCATCAGAGACAACAACCACTTGCCGTTTCATATGCAGATTATATTTTATATATATCTAGATATATCGTTTCTAAAACATAATTGCATTGTCAGTAAATAATTAAAAAGCCAGAAAATATATATAAAAACATTTCAGAGATTCTTGATTTCATCAGAGGAGATTTAAGAGTCTTTATAGACGGCATATTTAATTTGTCGCAAACGATAATAAGGCTGTAAAGGACAAATAAAGTACAAAGACTTCAACATGTCATATTGTCTCACTATTACTTACATCCTTATTTCAATATTATATTTTGTTTCCACAAATTTCTAGTAAAGTGTTTCAAAAACCAAACAAGATCTTTTTCTTTTTTTAATACTTAATACTACAAAATATTTCAATTAAATGCTGCTTTTTTAACTTTCTTTTTAGCAAAGAATCATGAAAAAATATACATTAAAAAGCAAAAAACTGTTGCAGCACAACTGTTTTCAACAACTGATAATAAATGTTTCTTGAGCGGAAAATCAGCATATCAAAATGATTTCTGAAGGATCATGTTGCACAATAAATGACATTTAATTAAATAAATGCAGCCTCAATGAGCACAAGAGACTTCTTTAAAACAGTTTTAGACATTTCACAGCCTTGATTTCTGCATTTTCATAACCTGCAAATTATGCTACTTGCGTCATATGAAGGATCAGGTATCAGTGATTTATGATAATCTAATCCATTTGAATAAACAGCCAGAGACTGATCCTGGATCAGTGTTAGAATCAGTAATGTCTTGTTCACCCCAGATTGAGTTTCTATGCGAGAATGAGAAGTATTTCAGACAGAAAGTCACGAATGAGTCTGTATGAGTGTGTTACTAACATTCTTGGGTTCGATGGACTCGGCCACTTGTGTTATTCCATCCAGGCATTTCCCAATGATGGGCAGAATCTGTCGGTCGACCTCCGCGAACGTCTTCAGCGACTCGCCCATTCGCTCTATCCTCTTCTCCTCCATCGCCTGGATCTTCTGCTCACAACACACACATACAGAGTTAGCGTGTGTATTTCTGAATAGAGCTCTGCGAGATCATGCAAATGGCCTTTTGGGGTGTGTTTATGCTGTTACCTAATTTGCATATATCACAATAGCGAATTCAGAAATAATGCCGCCAGTGCATGCAAATAAATGATGATATTAGAATTGAATTCATTCTCAGAGGATGTTTCTGTGCGTGTGTGTGCACCTGGAAAGTATTAGGGATGATGGTGTAATAATGTTCGTTCTGCTCCTGGTTGAACTTCTGCAGGTATGAGGAATATTCATTCTTGCTGTCAGAAGCCATCTGGTGTCTCATCTGAGCCTGCTGCCGTGCTAAAGAGAAAGAGGATGAAATATTACTGATTCTGCAATATCATTTTATTAATTATACCCCTTAAAACACACAAACGTAAACACATGCAAGCCTACACACGATTTCACAAGTTTTGCATCTTCCTATATCCTTGAGACAACATTCACATTCAAAATAATCATGCATTTGCATGATTTTCTAACTTTGTAACCAACTCAAACATGTCTCATGTTGAATATTCAGGTATGAGATTTTTAATCAGTGAGATTTCATTGTAGGCGGGGCTACCTGGTGCAATGATGCAGAAATCAATAAAAAGACAAAAAAAACCCTTTCATTTAAATGAAAGATATACTTTTATCACCGTGACTAGGAAATGTAGTGCACTCAAAATAAAAAAGTCAATAGCTGGGTTTCCATCACCCTGCATTTATGCACATTTTGAAGTATCACATCAGAATCGAGTGATGGAAATGCTGAATTTAGAATAAAAACACCTTAATTCACAAAAAAAAATAATAATTTTACGCTCGCTTGAGGTGGTTTATGACTTGTGCGAAAAAAAGGGTTAATGTGAATAATGGGAGATGGAAATGCATTTTGAGAATAAACTCCTCCAAGCGCATCAAAAAAGTCATGTGACCGATCTCATTCCACAGCATCTAAAATATTACTTATATGGTCATTCGGAAACGCCCGAACAAAGTCTGTCATCAAAGTATTTTTGTATAACTGCCTCCCAGAACTGTTAAACGACTGCGTTCCCAAACAGCAGCAAATTATTATATTGAGTTGCTTCTCCTACTTTTCTTAGTGATGTATACTGCCAGTTTATCAGGAAGTGACGATTTTATTCTCTTTGACTCGTTCGATGGAAACGGTGCTTTTTCGCAAATGTTTTGTGCGATATTCCAATTCTGCGCACAAGTTAAATTCGCAACTTCGGATGGAAACCCGGCTAGTGACTTCCCCTAAATTTACCACAAATCTCAAAATCCATCCGCACTGACTCAAATCAGGATATAAACACCTTCAGCCTGATTCATACAGATATGTTTATACACACCTACTGTACAGTATGTGTGAAATGCCTGATATGACATACGTGTGAAAATCTAAAAGATAACTACAAGATATAAACACCCTGAACAACACTCCAGAGCTCTTGTGGGTTGAAGAAACACACACAAATGCATGCTGCTGAGGTAAATGCGATTCTTAAGTTTACTAATGCATTTTAATGCACATCGTTTAAATGAGAGAACGATACAGAGAATGCAGCGTCATGTTAACCACATCCTGATCCGATTCTAGGAAATCTCTCTGGTTAACCTGTGGTTCAGTGTTGCCATGGAAACACTCAAACTTCACCAGCAGCTCAGCAGCAGCAGACATGTGCATGAGCCGACAGGAAGTTCAGAAAAATATCCCCGAAAATTACATTTGCACTGAATGAAAACGTATCAAAATAATTTAGATCAGATTTGTAGTTGTATTTGATTAGAGTAGAGTGATCTGTCTTAATATCACTGCTGTTGCATACATTTTTTTTCTTAAATATAAGAAAATTTAAATGTAATATTATTGCTTTCAAATATTTACATAATATTTAAAATATATAACATATATTAATTTAGTTTTTATATATTTTTTTATTTCATACAAAATTAAATACATAAAATCTACAATATATAAATAAATACAACACAATAATATCTTATTTATTTTTATTTTTAATTGTATATTTTTTGCATTGAAAATGTACATTTCATATTATAAATTAGAAATATTTATGTATTTAAATTAGTTATTTTTACATTTAAATATTTTTATATTTAAGAAAAATGAAAGCAGTGAATCTTATAACTTCATACAAAATTAAAAATAATAGCATTATAAATAAATATAAGACAATATTATATATTTTTTATTTTATATTAAAAATGTACATTTCATATTGTATATCATATTATATTTATATTTATGATTCAATATTAAACTAAATATTACTAGTAAAAATTTAATATTCATACATTTAAATATTCTTATATTTAAGAAAAAAAAATGTAATGGACAAGCAGTGAGTGATGATACAGTTCATTATATTTAAATAATCTAATTATAAATATAATAAATAGGGCTGTCAAATGATTAATCACGATTAATCACATCCAAAATAAAAGTTTTGTTTACATAATATATGTATGTGTACAGGGTATATTTATTATGTATATATAAATACACACACATAAATTTATATATTTAGAAAATATTTACATGTATATACATTTATATATTTTATATTCTTATATTTTATATTATATATAAATATATTTAATATATAAACATAACATATTCTTCTTAAATATATACATGCATGTGTGTGTATTTATTATATACATAATAAATATACACAGTATAACACACATATATTATGTAAACAAAACTTTTATTTTGGATGTGATTAATCGTGATTAATCATTTGACAGCCCTAATAATAAACAAACAAAAAATAAGATAAACATCAATTATATATTATATTTTATATATATATATATATATATATCTATATATATATAATATATATATAATATATATATATCGTACATACATACATACATAAAATACTACAGCAGTTTTTATTATTATATTATACAATACACACACACACACACACACACACACACACACACACACATATATATATATAACATACAATTATATTATATTACATTACATTTTTTCAATATTTTGTAAACCTTGGACACATTGCATCCACCAGATACTGATGATTCCTAAACGCACGAACACACACCTCCTTAGTAAACTGTGATATGGTGAGCTGACATTTATATATGGACCAGCAGAACAGGAAGCTTTGAGGCCTTGAGGTTTACATCTTTAAATATTCATGCCTGGAGCGATGTGACTGGTGGAGCAGCAGCGCAGACAAACTTTACTCAAGCCTGTGATTGGGTGGCTGTTCTGCAGGTGGGTCGTGTGGGCGTGGCCATGGCTGGACAGGAAGCAACAGTGTCCCGACACAAAGACACACACGCACACACACAGACCTGCCGCCGTCCACCTACCTTATGGTAACATCGCTTCAAGGCATGATTTAAAAAAAGATACACATTAGTTAGCTTAGGCTACTCATGAGTTAGTACTTAAATCTACACTTTAACATGACAGTAATATCCGACACAAACCGCTCGACAACACATCAAATGAAGGCAAACAAGTCAACGTGTCAAAACCACATGTCCCTTGAACACAAACAGACCCGCTGCATTCATGAAATACAAGCATACTGCTTTATACACACTATTTAAAAAACTAAAATATGTTAAACAGTGTATTAGTATGCAACTGTAACTAAATCTATCATATAGTAACTTGCAAACTGCCTTGTTATTGTCAAACAACCTCATTATTTTGCATGTTTATTCCAGTAACTGACGTCTAGTCATCATCTCCGCATTTTTAAATCATTATTGTGTAAAAAAAAAAGTCAGACTTTTGGCGTTCTGAGGTTTGGCAAATCAAAAAATAAGTCATGAAAGAGAAAGAGGTTTGTGTTACTTTCGGTTTATGCATCTCAGTGTAAATAAAAGATGAAGTCAATATGCATTGCATTGTGTTATATGCAGGTATCCAGGTATTCCATGCATTCATAATCCAAATACTGTACATAGTATACATATTGTAAACTGAAGAAATAGTATGCTACTCTAAATGCAGTCACTCACTAATTGAGCTAGTGCAGCTGCTGTACCTTTACTGACCCTGAAACGTCTGCGTTTTTCATTAACGGAAGAGATCTGAAAGATTGGCTTTGGCTTTGCATTGGACTTTCTGGACTCTCACACATGCTAACTGAAAGATCTCTGGAGTTCCTCACTACCTGACCGTTAAATGACACAAAAATGTTCTCTGGACTTCTGGAAGCAGGAGCTCTTTTCCACATCTGAATACTTTGGAAATTTCTCTTTGTTCGACTCAAGCTATCACAGAGACATCTGCCCAGCACACACTCTGGAACAAAGAACGATTAAAAATGAGTAAAGAGAACGTAGGCGATGTTGCCTGTCCTGTGTGAATCCACAGTCCTACACACACACACACACACACACACACACACACACACACACTTCCACACAGTGCCACGGCAGCAGTGTGAGACAGTGATGGATGTGTTAAGATGAAGTGAGGGGGAAAACAGACACTTGTGAATCACTCGGGCTGTATCAGTTTATCACTTTTTCATCTTATATAACCAAACTGAAACTAAATAAAACTAAGTGAGATGATGATAGCAATGAAATCACAATCAGATTAATTATAAACCTTAGTTTCATTCAGCTGACACACAAACTATCTATCTATCTATCTATCTATCTATCTATCTATCTATCTATCCATCTATCATTTTTATTAAGCATATGAAAGACAGAACAGATGGAAGACAGACAGACAGACAGATAGATAGATAGATAGATAGATAGATAGATAGATAGATAGATAGATAGATAGATAGATAGATAGATAGATAGATAGATAGATAGATAGATAGATAGATAGATAGATAGATAGATAGATGGATATATGGATGGATGGATGGATGGATGGATGGATGGATGGATGGATGGATGGATGGATATTATAGAACAATATAAAAAAAGGATGGATGGGGACCGATGGACGGATAGACAGATAGACGAATGGACGGATAGATAGATAGATAGATAGATAGATAGATAGATAGATAGATAGATGGATGGATGGATGGACGGATAGACGGACGGATAGATAGATAGATAGATAGATAGATAGATAGATAGATAGATAGATAGATAGATAGCTGATAGATAGATAGATAGATAGGTAGATAGATAGATAGACAGATAGATGGATGGATGGACGGATAGATAGATAGATAGATAGATAGATAGATAGATAGATAGATAGATAGATAGATAGATAGATAGATAGATAGATAGATAGATAGACAGATGGAAGGATAGATAGACCGATGGATGGATGGATGGATGGATGGATAGATAGATAGATAGACAGACAGACAGATAGATAGATAGATAGATAAATAGATCAATAGATAGATAGATAGATGGATGGATGGATGGACGGACGGATAGATAGATAGATAGATACATAGATAGATAGATGGATGGATGGACGGACAGACAGATAGATAGATAGACAGATAGATAGATAGATAGATAGATAGATAGATAGATAGATAGATAGATAGATAGATAGACAGATATATATATATAGATAGATAGATAGACATGGATGGATGGATGGATGGATGGATCAATTAATGGACGAATGGACAGACAGATAGATAGATAGATAGATAGATAGATAGATAGATAGATAGATAGATAGATAGATAGATAGATAGATAGATAGGATAGACGGATGGACAGATGGACGGACAGACAGATAGATAGATAGATAGATAGATAGATAGATAGATAGATAGATAGATAGATAGATAGATAGATAGATAGATAGATAGATAGATAGATAGATGGATGGATGGATGGATGGATGGACGGATAGATAGATAGATAGATAGATAGATAGATAGATAGATAGATAGATAGATAGATAGATAGATAGATAGATAGATAGATAGATAGATAGATAGATAGATAGATGGACGGATAGATAGATAGATTGATGGACAGATAGATGGATAGACAGATAGATAGATAGATAGATAGATAGATAGATAGATAGATAGATAGATAGATAGATAGATAGATAGATAGATAGATAGATAGATAGATAGATAGATAGATAGATAGATAGATAGATAGATTTTTGGGGGGAATTTGCCTATATTGAACTGACTTGTGGTTTCTATATAATTATATATCATCACTTCTGTCTTATTATGTTCAAATATTCCCAGTGATGAAACCGGTGTTTTGTTCTTCAGGAATCCTGGATGATGTATGATTCCTTATCAGACGCTCTTACCTTCTCCACGTCTGCTTTCGTCACGTTGATGTCTGCGTCCAACTTCTCAAAGTACTGCTGGGCTCGATCTGCTTCCTTACAGTCCCGCTCAAACTTCCTCTTACACTACACACACACACACACACACGTTAAAGCATGGCGGAACACACCGCTCTAGATTCATGTACACACAGATGTTCAGATGCAGAACACTCAGAGTTTAATTAGCACACTCACACACAAACAGATGTGTGAAGTCCCGCAGTATAATAAACGCTCATCCATTATCACACTGTTTATCCTTCATCTCGCTCTCGCACTCATTTATTTGAAGGGACAATCAACATTTGTGTCCGCACTGACCACTGAATCACCCGATCACGCAAACACACACAATGAGCTCATTCTTACACATGGACACATACAGGCAGTGCTCTCTCGTTCTCTCTCTCACCACACACACACACACACACACACACACACTGAATCAACAAACAACCAGAGGAATCTGCTAACAACGACACAATCCATCTCTAACACCACACACCCTGAGACAGTGGGTGTGTGTGTGTGTGTGTGTGTGTGTGTGTGTGTGTGTGTGTGTTGTGTGATCATATCTTAGCTTCACACACACACACACAGTATCTAATGGACTAAGTAGTTATCTTAGCTTTTTGTACATTTACTATGCCAATAGCATTGTGTAGTTTGAAGCGTGGCATGGTATATGAATATGCCAATCACTCAGCATGGAATACAGCTAGTTTAAGTTTAATGGAATCTTAAAATTATAAATAAAATAGTAATAATAGTTTATTTTGTAAATGTTTAATTAAATTGTAATATTTTCATTAAATTTGTATTCAAATGTTGCATTGAATAAAATATAAAAATTTAATTAGAAAATTACATTAAAATTGAACCTTAATATTTTAATTTAATATGTACTGAAATGTAGTATTGTATAATCTTAGCTTAATTAATATATCTTTAAAATACTGTTTTAGGTTTTAAATAATTGTAATATTTTTTATAATTTAATATGTATTTAAATGTTGTATTGAACAATTAATTACATTTTTAAAAATTACAAAAATAAATAAAATATTAATATTATAATAATATATTAATATTGATAAAATATAAATATTTAATATTTTTTTATTTAATAATTTATGATTATGAAATGTTGTACTGAATGATAAAACCTTTATTTTTTAAATTACAAAAATAAATGAAATAATTATTTAAGCTTTAAATTAAAATGTATTGAATAATGTAAGTTTAATGTTTAAAATGACAAAAATATATAAAACAAATACTGTTTTAAGTTTTAAATAATTTTAATATTTTAATCTGTATCAAAATGTTGTATTAAATAATGCAAAATAAAAGCCTTTTCACTCGTGCCCCCAGACTTTTGGAGACCATTGTATATCAAAGTACCATAGTATTATCACCTAATAACAATGAGTTTCCAGTGCTCATTTATTTAATGGATTATTGATTGATTATTGATGTTGACCGAACTCACCGATTCCAGCTGTTTCCAGCTGGCTTCGATCTGTTGCTGTGCCTTCCGTCCATCATGGAAATGCTATGAGAGAGAAGGATGAAGAAATCAATCACTAATTTATTAAAATTCATCATAGGTTTACATACATGAAGGCAAATTTAATCTCATTACTGTCAAGAGGGAACAACTGAAATTAAGGTGCTCTCATTTGCAGTTAAAGAAGATATGAATAATACAATCAGAAATATCTGTGTGCATGCAAGCCTGTACCCGAGAGGAAGTGTATATGTGTGTGTGTTTGCGTGTGTGTGAGCTGCCAGGAAGCCATATTGCCTCTGTGTATCCTGTGTGTGTATTATATATATATATATATATATATATATATATATATATATATATATATATATATATATATAACTCTTATATTTCTGTATCTCATACAGGTACTACAAAATGTTAACTCAAAGTCTAAGTTAGGATCTGTGTATCACGAGTTACTGCTGTTTCTCTGTGTTAACTTGAATCAGTGAGACGTGTTTAGACCAGACAGAAAGACTGACAGTGAGAAAATGAGTGAATGAATGAATGAAAGTGTGTGAATGTGTTTAGTATTCCTCACTGAGTTTCTGAGCTGAATAAAGAATGCCGACACGCAGCGTGTGAATAAAACCCTATAGAGCAGAAAGCATTATGGGTACAAAAACACACAGTCAGTCAATGCTGAAGGAGTCCAGTTGGAGAGTTTTAAAGCACGACTGAACAAACACATACAGAAGATCGTATATTTCTCATTCAATTATGGTATTTAAAGCATTTTTCTAATGCTGTTGAGCTTTATTGAGCTTCTCAGTTCTTTACAAACCGATAAACTTGAAAACGAACACACACACAAAAAAGGGCGAAAGTGTTCAACAACCGCCCAATTCTTCTGCTTTTTGCGGCCCATTAGAACAAACCGACAAAGTGAAATCTTTAAAGTTTCATCCAATCAGAGGAAGTCTCCCTGTTTTAAAGAGGAAGTTGACCGCTAGTTGTTTTTTTAAAAACAAAGCTTCACTGAGAACAGCTGAGAAAAGAACAAGAAAATAAAAAAACAGAGAACAGATGAAAGAGATGAGACTGAACAATACTGGCACTGCTTCAGAGATTATTTGAATCATTCATGCTTCATACACACACATACAAGAGATAAATGCTGACTTGTTGCCCATGGATCAAAAACAAAGTAACTGGTCTACCTCAACAGCACAATAGCAAATGCACTGACATTAAAGTTTCTTCCACTATAAATAAAATACAAATTTAAACAGAACTTAAAATATTAAATTAAATACACATTAAATTAAATTAAAAACACGATAAACTTAAAAAAATAAACATAGCAACAAAATAAAAGAAAATATAAAAATAAAATAATACAGCAGCTACACTGACATTAGACTTTTTTACTCTATAAATAAAATAATAATTAAAATAAAATAAAAATTGATAAAATGAAAAAAAAATAAAAACATTAAATAAAAATGCTATAGTCATTTTATAATAAATCAAAATGAACAAAAATATGATAATACAGAAAATTAAATAAAGTAAAATTTAATTAAAATTAAAAACTATAAAAATAAAATAAAATAATTTTATTTTAGTATTATTTTCTTGAAACTGAGAGCACTGGCTGAAATCAATGCAACTTCTAGATATCAATTTTAGAGAGAATTTCTCCTAAACGACAAAAACGAACTGCATCTGGTTGTTTCACATGTCTTTAAGACAGTTTCTTCCTAAGTAGGTGGTTCCTGGCCTGAATATGACTTTATGCTGTTAGTCAAAAGTCTGGCTGCACAAATCCAGTCTGGTCTTAGTCATAAATTGATGTGCTTTTGTTTTTTGTTCTTCTCTTGTTTCTGGTTTTCCCTGCAAAAGCTCAGCTAGTGATTTCAGGACCTGGATGAGTGTGGTGATATGAAGCAGCAGCTTCAGAATAATAACCTGAACTACTGAGCGAGGCCTACAGATGGAGCATGTCTCAAACACACACACGTCATAGGCCCAGTCAACATAAAGCTTCTTCAACAATAGGTTTAATACAGAATTACAGCACCAGACCATATGCTGTCTGGATTAAACACAGGAAAACGGAGCAGGACTGTTCTTAATTAATTCTCGATTGCAAAATGCATTAACTAAAGAATAAACTATAAGTTTGCAAATATATATATACGTGCACAAATATCCAAAAATAGCATGTGTGTATCAAATCAGCAGAATGAAGCAATGAACTGAGGTAGACAAAAGAAAGAGATGGATAGACAGACAGATAAAGAGAGGGAAAGAAGAGGTTTATGAAACTGGGAGAAGCAGCATTCTGGGAAATCGGCCAAACAGACACCATGGAGCCCCGCTCAGTGTGTGTGAGTGTTGAATGCTGGGAAATCTGCATTCTTCAGGTTAATACCTAAATGCTTATCTTATCTGGATGAAAAAGAGAAATGGATGGACATTGCGTGTGTTTATATGTAATTAAATCCCACCAATGACTGACTTATCCTCTCTGTGTGTTAAACTTGAATAGAAGACATTCTTCCGTTCGTACCTTTATCTAAATGTTGGTTCACTCACCGATTTCCTCTCTGTTTTGAGTTCCTGTGCGTATCGCGTGAGTTCGGTGATGATCTGTGATGTCATGTTCTCTGCGATGACCTCATGCTGTCCGGCGTAATCGTTCAGCTCGTTTAGCGTCGAGTGAAATGCGCGACACCATGTGTACCTAAGACAGGATGGGACATCATCAGTATGAGACACATACATGAATATATCTGAATCCATCAGCCAATTTAAGTGGGTTAGATGCTGATTCAGACAACAAATCTAATAACAATCATAAAGAAAAAAAATAGAAAAATGAAACGTACTTATTCTCGTCTTCCTCTTTCTTCTTAGGCTGGTATTTCTTGGACAGATTCCTGTGCAAAATTAAAAATGACTGCATATGTTTACAATGCTACCATACTTCCTCTATTTCTAGAGTACTTTATACTGTAAGTCCTCCTACAAGGTACACTACATCTGGTAACTGTATTTATATACTATACTGATATACTATATATTTTAAAAAAATATGCACTCTTACAACCATCTGCAACATATTACAATAGAAACACCATTACATAAACATTGTCAGAATACCTCAGCTTTCCATCATAAATAAATTTATTGGCATAAATATGCAGTATCATTATCATAGTGAAATGCTATGAAACCACCAGCCTTTACAATGTGCAAAAGCGGCACATTTTTACTTTGAAACATGTAGCACTTACATGTATTTAACAAAATCATCACCTTTTAATAATCACATTAAGCTATTTGACAATTCCTGTTTTTTCCATCACCAAATTTAAGGCCTATTTAAGATATTCAATTAAAAACATATTTCATGACCTTACATTTTTTTATTCACACACATGCTCCTAAATACATTTACAGTTTGCACACTATTTTTAGCCACACATATTTATATTGGCTCAATTATTGTTTCTTCCACAAGCTAAATGCAAAACTATACCAAAAAGGTTTTTTTAATAAAAAAACACAAAAATTAAACATTAATAAAAATCCATCTATGAATATAAAAACAAATTAATCTAAGAATTTAAGAATAAATAATGTACCTATTTATCTATGAATTCATGAATAAATCAATCCATGAATGAAGGAATACATTTATCTACGAATCTGAATTTTTAGACTTTTTAAGGACACGCTGGGATGTTTTTTTATTCACACATGCTCCTAAATTGATTTTACAGGTTGCACACTTTTATTTTTAGTTGCAAATGCAACTAAAACACTTGCACTGTTAAGCCCTGTGTGTGCTATACTGTATCCCACAATGCAATGTGTGCTTGACCTGACTTTATTTTCACTAAATGAACATTAAGTATAAGTAATATTTTAACTTCTTGTTCTGACTGCCACAAATTCAATAACCATTTTATTTAAAAGAAAAAAGGTTAAATTAAATATGAAAAAAGCTAATACTGTATTGCCGGATCAAACATGCAACATACTACTGTTTGAAATGATTACCATATATGCAGTTTAACATACTATAAAAATTAAATAAATCATTAAACAGTTGGCTGTATTCAGTGTATACTTCAGTGCAGTATGCAGAAACAGTGTGCTAGTATTCCACTGCAGAAATGCAATGTTAAAGCAAGTTTATAAACCAATCAGAGAGCCCAAATTGAAAAAGCAACCAATCAAAATGTTTACTGCAAAGAAACAATCAAAAGTGGAAATTCAAATATAAACTTCACAGAACTCTTGGCGTTTTTGTCTCTGTATTCCTACATTATTTAAAATGAATGTGATGCTCAGTGTCAGTGTGTGTGTGGAAACTGTAACACAAAGGCTGTCTTTCTTTCATTGTAGCCTTTCTCGTCACTGTCAGATGTTTCTCTGTGTATTCTATTATCACCAGCTATAAATACAGAGCGCCTGCTCATCGTCACCACCTCAGGGCAGGTGTGTGTGTGTGTGTGTGTGTGTGTGTGTGTGTGTGTGTGTGTGTCTGTGTTCATACTGCACCTTGCCAAAGGGAAAAAAACACACTAAAATAAATAAGCACACACTCACGCACACGCCCACAGCGAGACAAACACCTCTCAGCCCCCTTCGGTCTCTCTGTCACTGTTTTCGGCACATATTCTTCAGAATATCACATTAGCTTACTAATGTTAATATTGCACTGTGTTCTCAGCACACATTTAACACACACACACACACACAATGTACCACACATAAATATAAATGTATATATTATGCATTTATAGTCATAGATTATAAATATATAAGTTCATTAATAAATGTATCTATGAATTTGAATACATTCATCTATTAATGAATTAATTTGTACATTTATAAATAAATCATCCACCTATCCATCTATAAATATGAATAAATGAATCTATAGCTTTATTTATACATTAATCAAATGTATAATAAATAATCTACTTATCTATTTATTTCTGAATTTTGAAAAACTGTTTACCAACCCACCTATCTACATATCTGTCTTTCAATCTACCAGTCTATCTATCACATCTGGATGCGTTTTCGACTGCGCAACATTATGTGTCTGCAACACTGCAATTTCCTGAAGATAAATAACATTTTCTCTGTTCCTGTCTTTCACACACACACACACACACACACACACACACACACACACACACACACACACACACACACACACACACACACACACACAATATTGCCTATAATCTTAGCTAATTTGCTTTTCATGCATGTAAGTCCCTGTCTGGATCAGGATATCTGGGATATTACTGTGTATGTGTATGTGTGTGCGTGCGCATATATGCATGCATGTTTATCAAAAGCTGTAAGTGTGCATGTGCTAGTGTATGTATATAGATGCAACTGAAGCTGTATCCCATACAAAAACTGCCATGGTATTATCATAAATATATACCATGGAAGAAAAAAACAAATAAGCAACTAAAATGGGAATGTCAATACAGCACCATTTAGCATGGTACTGTAAATATGATATTCAAATGTGTATATATTAAAGAATCATAGAACTGCCAAATGTACTGTTTTTGACTAAGGATGAAAACATGAACATTTGTTTATACCATCTGACCACAGAATGCAACTCTATCACGCAGTGTATCTGAGGTTATAAATGCAGTTCATCACACCCAGTAACAGGCTGGTGTGTGTGTGTGTGTGTGTGTGTGTGTGTGTGTGTGTGTGTGTGTGTGTGTGTGTGTGTGTGTGTTAGACGGCTGAACCCCCTGCTGTGTCTGGGAATTAAAGGGGTTTCCCACTGCTATCTGGAGGGGGTTGATGTACAGTCAGTGTGTGTGTGTGAGTGTGTGTGTGTGTGTGTGTGTGTGTGTGTGTGAGAGAGAGAGAGAGAGAAAGAGAGAGAGTTTTAAATCCTATCACTGGAATGGGGGCGGGGTCATGGCACATGATTGGCTGCTGCAAATGTAGGTCACCAACGAGGAACACCATGCTGGCACCTTGTTACCACGGAAACCTGCATTTTCTTCCCAAACTTACGCACACAGAAAACACAAATGTTGCCCTTTCTTCCTGTATCCTTGAGCTGTCGGCGGCAACATCACATGTGTAATTAGTGTATGTGTGTAGTCTTTATTTTGAAACGAATACTCTATGAAGTACAAGCAGCTGCACCTGTCTTTATTTACACAGACATGACAGATGCATTTCAGGGGTTAAAGTGGGGTTTTGGGTGAAGGAACCATAAGATCTGATGGTGATCCTGGTGGCACAGGAGATATACGACATGACCTCTGACCTATCAAGCCACAGAAGTATTCTACCTTATTACCTGTGTTGAAAAACAGTTTAAAAAGGTCTCCAAGCTTGATCAGACTTATCTGTTGACTGATTTTAAAGAGGTTTTCACAGGCTTGGCAAGGCTGAGAGTCTAGATTAAACCATCTTAAAATGGTAATCTGTCAGGGTCTAAACATATATTCACTAGAAAGCTAAATAAATACATATACACTAAAAAAAATGGTGTAGGATTTATTTTAGAATGAAATTCACTCAGAAATTGCTAGTGAATTATGCAATAAAATTGCAAAAACACACTGAAATTTTGAAGTAGAAACAGTAGGAATGGTATTTTCTCATGAATCATTCAAATTTTCAAATAAATAAAAAAGGTTTTAGAAAAGTTATTTCAAAAGTCATCTTTACAGTCTATAAGCATAAATATTTGTTGTAAAAAATAATAATAATAATAATTTACACCATGCTTTTTTGTATGTGTTTTGGTTACAACTGCATGATAGAAATATCACTTTCACAGACATACTGGTCTCTGATGATTACCTGTGTACGCAACAGTCACACAGCATATTACTCTTCCTAATTCTGCAGTATAATCAGTATAATATGCATATTTAAGGATATGCATATTTTTCTTTATTTATTCTGCAACTGAAAATGACCCATTTCATGATAAAAGCCTGTATACATCATTAAAAAGTCTTCATGTATAAGGCTTATGCAAACTCAAATATCTAGTGCCGTTGTATTAATCACAGAGGATGATGCAACACTCACCTGATCTGTCTTGCATAGTTAAGCTCGATCTCAGTCCTTTCCTTCACAAATTTGGTGTATTTTTCCACAAAGTCGATTCCCCACTGCGTGTGCTTTTCCAGGTTATCAAACTGATCCTGAGAGAAAGAGAGAGAGAGAAATATGTTAAAGCTGGCACAATAACAGTGCAGGCTGTTTGGACATCCTAATTCAGTTGCTGAAATAAAAATAAAAAATGTACCACAACAAGAAAGGTTCACCAAACAGACACCGCAAGTCAAAAGGAAGTGGACAGGAAAAGCCCACCCTGATACTGACATGAAAGTGAGTGCTGTTAAAAATAGTGACCTTTCTATCAAATGCATGAGCTATTTCCACTTAATTTGCTAAAATTATGTCACTACTAAGTGCAAACAAAAAGAGTTTACATGGATCAGTTTTACATTCAACTTTGAAATTTGCCAGGTTTTTAAGTCAAAGCATAAGGCACAACTCATTGTACAGAAATTGTAAACTGCATAATTCACAAATTAAAGCCAGGATCATCTACTGCATCAAGTTCAAGATGTTTCTGAAGGTTTCCTATTAGAAAAACACAAGGAACCAGTTTTACAGACTGAGCGGTCAAAGGTTTTATTAAAAACTGAAATCTGGAAGTGAATGCAGGTGATTTTATGTTTCCAGGATACGTAAATACTAAAAAAAAAAATAAAAAAAAAACCTTTTGTGATCCAACCACTTAAACCACATTCGTCTGAAACGCATGTACCACATTTGCAGTGCTCAAGTTACTGGCACTGAAAGTTGTAATAATATCTTGTGTTGTGGTCATCTATTGATGATTGCACACAGGTTTGACGAGGTGTGTGTGTGTAGGATTTTCATTTTTCATTTCCAGATGATTTCTGGTAAAACCTCTTTAAAGCACATAAACCACAGAAATGAGTTCTAGAAGCAGACGCAATCCATTTTTACACCTCAACTAACACTGATGACACATTTGAAATATGACAGTTTAAGAGCCTTGTGCATGTTGGGTAAAATATGACAGAAAATACTTAAGACTTGTATATGATCCAATATCGGTATCTGACAAGAAATAAATCCTATATACTGTATTAATAACGATAATGAAGCATATGTAATCGGATTGTGCAAAAACAACCGCAAAAATGCCATGCATTAGGAAACACAACAGAACGTTCTAGCTAATGTCCCTCTAATGTATTCTACAATCTCTTCAAATCACATGACTACTGAAAATAAAAATTCCATTCAGAACCAAAACTTATTTTAAGTCCGCTGTCATAAAAGCACCTGTTTGAAGGTTCAAACTGTTCCAAACCTATATGAATTTCTTTCTTCTTAACATAAAATAGGATATTTTGAAGGTAACCAAACAGTTTCTAATCCCCACTGACTTCCACAGTATTTTTTTTCTTCCATGTAATGAAAACCCATAAATCACAAACACTGATCTTAAGAACTTACAATAAAATCAAGACATTTTTACACTGCTAAAAAAAACAACAGTAACTCAAAAATCCTACACAGCCGAAATGCTTAGACAACAAAACAAAGTTTTACTGAACTGAAGAACCATTTAAAATCTTTACAGTGCACAATAAAATCACATCATCAACTTTACTTGGCACACTAGACAGAAACTACTCTGAATTCAACAAGTAATTGGTATCGCAGTAACGCTTCGATCACCTTCGTTTGACTCCAGCATCCCCCCATTTTCTCTTCAACCATCTCGAAGTCTGAAGAATCCAGTCATATACTTGCCCTCCCTCTGAACAAATGTAAGATGCACAAAACCATTTCACTTTCTCCTTATGAAGAAGATACCAGTTCAATTCCTGTTCTTGCAAACTGTCCGCATGCATTCAGACAGCAGACAGGATGAGCGCTCAAACCTTGTGTGTTTTGCGCACAGGATGTACATGTGGGTGATGTTCTAGGTTTCTGCACAACATATTAGAACTTTCGGTCTATTGTTTAAAGGTACAGTTCACCAAAAATTCAAATTTGGTCATTATTTACTCACCATTATGTCATTCCAAACCAATATGAATTTCTTGGGGAGAAACCTTCATGCAGCTATTTTCATATAATGCCAGTTAAAACTAAACTAAATGACACCAAAAAAGCATTATAAATGTACAGTAAAAAAGTACAAACATTTTGTACAAATTTCCATTCACTACATTATTAAACACCCCCACATAAATCGTATGGACTACATTTATCCAATATTTATTGTTGGTTTTTTTGTAGTCACTATAAATGATCAAAACGTGTAAAGAACCACAAGGAAATCTTCAAAAATTCCTACTTTTGTGTTCAATAGAAAAAAATAACAGCATTTGGGTGAGTAAACAATGACTGAATTTTCGGAACTGAATTTTCTGACTGAAACACACACAGTGCCAAAGTCCCCTGTCAGCATCTTGGTAATTCTACTGACCTAATACGATTAGGTCATTTCAACACAGATCACCTCCTCTTACACAACACAGTCTTTAGTCCACACAGCAGAGACAAGAAACACTAGAAGAGCGGCAGCTGAAGGTTTAAATCTGCTGTGTGACCGTCTTGTGGTTTTGATCAGAGAGACGGCGTATAATGTGACAAACGGATGCTCAGTTGTCTGACATTGTCAGCAATGCAAAGATGCCTACAAAGTGCAAGAGAAATCCAGACTAGACTAAACTAACTCTATGAAAGCTGGCAACCAGCAGTAAAGACCCTTTGTGTCGCTGTTCACGTGGGCAGATTTTGCAGTTCTTTAGGGGGGCGTCAATGTATCGAAAACATCAATTTGACGTCAACTTGAAGGGACGTCCCCACGTGGAAAACAAATGTACTTTTGGCTCAGTTGGTTTAACATTAAAGGTTGACATAAAGGTTAGGGTTTGTTTCATCCAATTTACATGTGCAGTTATATATTTAGCAGACACGCGCATCCAAAGTGAGGAACAGCACAACAAAAGTGACTCATCCAAGAACAGTTACCATAAACTGTAAAAGTATAGTGTTATATTGCCAAGTTAACGTGTTGATGTATTAACAGACACTTCCATTAAACAACAAACCAAGCAATTTCACTGAGAAATATCATGCAACCACAAACTGTACAGAACTCAGTGTTTCCTTAAACTCTATATAATATGATTATTTGGTGCAGTATTGCAACACAAAAGCATTAGCATATTCATTTACCCTCTGAGTTGCCAACACTTTAGTCCACGGTTCTTTAAATGATGAAGCAGCCCCCATCTCTTGCGCCCAAACCAGTTCTAAAATCAAAACCAGGACCAAGACTGCCTGTCCGATTCAAACCAGCACACTTCTCCGGTCAAAACCAGTCCGTCCGCCAGTATCAAATGCTGATTCCAGTGTTATAATGGTGGATTATAATCCAGATTCTGTCTTTATCCACAGATTAAACCCCTCAACCCAGCATAAAGCAGACATACTTCACATCTGGAGCTGATCCAACGAGCGTCTGGGCGCCAGATTTACAGTTAGTTCAGTAGTTCTACTTTTTAATCCAAGTCCAGACATTTTCAACGAACAAAGAGCACTAGAAAGATCCAGCACAGCTTCCGCAAGCAAGTAACACACTACCTGATGAGGAATTTACATTCATATTTACATCCAGCCATTTAGCAGAACTTTCTATTTAAAGCAGTATACAAATGAGGAACACAACAACAAAAGGTGATTCACTTAGAATTTAGGTTAGAAGTTTCTAAGCACTTTAAAACGTTTTCTAAACCTTCCACTTTGGTTGTTCAAATGTTAAAATTACAGTTTTCTTAATGTATGTCTTAAAGTAATTGTGTTAATGTTACATAACAAACTTGGTATAATGATGTCATTTGCAACAATTTAACATTATGGGAATGTTGGCTTGCAATCGTTATTGAATTTATTAACGCTGTTTCATAAAAAAAGTTTACAATTATGTTCTTTTATAAAATATTGCTTTATCCATGTTGTATCCAGTACTGGGTAGATTACTTATAAATTGTAATCCATTACTGATTACAAATTACATAATGGAAATTGTAGTTAGTAACATAATCTGTTTAATTACACATATTAGGTAATGTGTTCTGAATACTTTTAGATTACTTTTGAACTAACTCGTAAAAAAATAGTTTCCATTCTTTGTTATCGTCAAAAAGTGCATTAAACATTACATAAGTCAAGGTTTCCCATACTGGGGTTCGTGAAGTGATGAAAAGCTAATAATTAAAAAATAGGCCGAATAATTAAATCAAAATGTCAACTGCGCTACGGGTGTACCAAGTTCGAATCCCGGCTCGAGGACCTTTTTTCAGATCCCACCCCGCTCTCTCTCTCCCACTTCGCTTCCTGTCATCTCTACACTGTCCTGTCATAATAAAGGCAAAAACGCTGAAAATAAATATAAAAAAAAAGATCACATGTGAATGACAGTTTATATGTTTCATAAATTAGGCCCAATTTGCAAATTTCCGCTCTAATGCACAATCAAACAATGTTGCAACAAGACTTTTTCCTCCAAACACTGTGAGAACATTTATCAAACACTATTAACAAGATATGGAACATTTGTTCATAACATTTTCACAGTGTTTACATTGTAACGCTCTCTGTTAGGGGGCAGAGGTGATGGAGTCATTATATCCGCTGTACTCCAGAGTGGCTACATCTGCAATAACATCCCACCGTGGCGTGGATTAATGAGGGTCACGAAGGGCCACCAGCCGACCCTGAACAGAGCGCAAACAGATTGCAGAGCACCTGCATCCGCTGTGAACTCATCCACTGGATGGAAACGAGAGATCGGGGAGAGGCTGAGCACACGTACATGCTCGGCTGTAGGCATCTGAGCTGCACACATGTAAAAATCAAAGCTCTGCCAGGTGGTGACTGAGCAACTGGAGGGAAAACTGGAGAGAATGACTCAGAGTGAGAGAGAGAGAGAAAGAAAGGAATTTAAAAGACGTCTGTTATTCAAAACCCCCCTTGTGTCTTTTATCCGTAATACAAAGAAACACAAGCACACTTTCATGTGAGCACATACCTAAAAGGTTAGTTATTATTTACTCACTCTTGACTTGGAATAGATTGCACGAGTCATATGGACTACTAAGTGATCACAAGAAGCAAATTGCACAGCAGCTACCCATAAAAAACAGTAATCGTCCTTTCTTGGTGGTTGATATGCGTTGCAAGAGTGCTCTTGTAATTTTTAGAAGTAACTGCATTGACACCACCCAGAAAACCCAGTAAGCACCCAAAACACCCATGCAACTGCATATAAACCACCCAGAATGCCCTAGTAGCTGCATAGCAACCCCTCAGAATGCCCTAGCAACCACATAGGAAACACCCAGAACTCTCTAGTTAGCACCTATCGATGCCCCAGCAACCACCAAGAACACCCTAGCAACTGCATAGCAACCAAAGAGAAGGAAAAAAAACAGTAATCACCCTTTATGGGTCATCGCTATGCAGTTGCTTAAGGTGTTCTTCTTAGTGGTTGCCATGCAGTGGTAGCTCCTAGTAGCAACTGCCTATCAACCACCCACAACACCCTAGCAACTGCATAGCAACCACCAAGAAAAAAATACAATAATCACAGTTTGTGTGTGGTTGCTATACAGTTGCTAAGGTTTCTGATATCAGCTGCATAGCCACCACCTAGAATGCCCAACAACTGCATAGCAACCACACAGAACACCATAGCAACACCCTTATCAACAGTTTGCATTTTCAACCACACAGAACACCATAGCAACACCCTTTTTAAAAGTTTGCATTTTCTCTATTATGATCAATGTGATGACATCACAATGGAATCGGAATAAAAAATGAGGTCATACTTTAGTCTATATATGGAAGAAACAACAATTTTTAATAATGATTCTTGTGAGCACGGCAGAATGCTGTAATTCAGCCTGAAATAAAACACACCCAACTGCACAAAAACATGAGCATGAGAATAGCTGTATGACATTATTCCATCATCCAGAAACACATGCATACATGCCTCCTCTCTCTCTATAAATAGGCTCTGTATGGTCTGATGGGACACCCAGAAATCCTAGAGTTCACTCGTCTCTCACGAACTCATTAAATCCAAAGACTCTGAAGAGCAGAGCACTAGCCAGACACTGTAAGCACAGGAGAGCTGACAACTATAGCCGTTACACATGTATTACTCTTAAACTCTGGCCTGTTTAAACTGTTTATGTTTTTCCTCTAATCATGTGAGCAGAACCACCCAGAATATCTTAGCAACTGCATAGCAACCACCCAAAATCAACCATCAACAAAAAAACACAAACCACACTTACTCCCTAGCAACTACACAACAACCAAACAGAAATAAAAGGTAATCACATTTTCTGGGTTGCTCCTATGCAGTTGCTAAAGAGTTCTGGGTGGCTGCTATCCAGCTCCTAGTAGCCACTGCACAGCCACCACCCAGAAACACCCTAGCAACTGCATAGCAACCACCCAAAATGCCCCAGTAACTGAAAACCAAACCAACAGAATAGCAACCCCATAGCAACCAGCCAGAAAACCCCAGAAATCCACACAAAATCCACAAGCAACCACACAGAAAACCCTAGTAATAACCCTACCATATCTGCATAGCAACCACCCAGAACATACTAGCACCCACATAGCAACCACCCAGAACACCCAAGTAACCACTTATCAATGCCCTAGCAACCATTTACAAAAAATACAGAAATTAAAATATTCTGAAAGGATTTCACACTGTTTTAAGAAGACTTTATATACATTTATTTTTATTTTTACTTTTACAGTAGAAACTGTAGTAAGGTATTTTGGTGGAAACTACACTTTTGTAAGCGTTTTTCTCCCAGCATTTCTGAAATCAGTAAATGCGTTTTTAATTTACCCTCCTGCTATGAACTCAACAAACCCTCAGCATCCACACAACATGATTCACTCTCCATCATTGTGAAATCTGGCCTTAATTATTTAGCCAGAGAGCCCAGCTTCATCAGGCTTCTGCTTTGGTACTTTGGGACGGGCCAATTAACCACTGCACTAATGAAGAGCCCCACTCATTTACACAAATCACAGAGAACGAAAGAGAGGAAACGCTAAATATATCACTGATGAGACAAAACTCAACTAGAACTTAACCTTAACACATCTGGAGCTGAATTTGTGAGTGCAAACTACTGACCTCAGATCAGTCAATCAACACTGTTAATAAGAACAGGGTGATCTGATCTCAGGTCAGTGTTTCTTCTAAAATAAACAAGAGCACTGCAAATAAACTTTATGACATTTAGTGTAATAATATATATTTTTTTTAAATTAAATTAAAATAATGGTCACTTCTAGAAAGTTAAAATATAAAATAAAATAGTACAGGGTAAAATATCACGGCGATTTCTAGAATGTTACAGACAGACAGACAGACATACCTACATAGATAGATAGATATATAAATAGTATAAAAAAAATTAAATAATACAGTAAATTGAACATATAATGTGATAGCATTTAATTTAAAGATAATTTAGGAAGTTAAAATAGAAGCGAATGAACTGAGAAGTCAGCCATAGTCTGCTAATTAGGAAATAGGAAACAAATGTGAGGCCTGCAGTATCACAGCCAACCTCTTGGAGCAGTAGAGAGTTACTTGTGTAACCTCTACTGTCAATAAACCAGAAAAAAAATATCTAAAAGTCTTTGTTGTGAGCTTTTTATTTAATTACCAACAAAAGGAAAGTTTCCAAAACTCCAAACACACTCACACATCAATGGCTCTGTTTCTGTGCGTCAGCTGACACCATGAAACTGAAACACCTGAAATTCCCCAAAATACACTCATATCCACTCATACACTCAGTCACACAAGAATACAATTAACTGTAAAAACTGCTTTGAAGGAACAAAAAGTGAACAGTATCTTACACACGATCAAAGGCTGGTTCGATACCAACATGGTTAGCATGCATGGTTTTCATTTTTGCATGCAACCAAAACCGTCACAGTCATTACAGGCACCATATTACATCTCTATCTCTCCTGAACTTTTAGTCAGAATTAAATATTATCACATGGTAAATTAGATTATTAATTTGTTCTATTTTAGTTTTCTGCCCAGAGGAGCGTTAAAAACGCTTGACAGATTCCTGCTGACCTAAAAACACCCAACACAGGAAGTGGCTTAGCTACGGTGCAGATGTAGAGTGCTGTGGTGACGGATGTGCTACTGAACACACGGGGTCAGTGTGATGATCTTATTAGTGCCGTTTGCTCAACATGCGTGAGTGATCCCTCGAATAACGCAGCCTGCTGAGAAGTTAGTCCAGTTAGGCTTGACAGTTTCAGCACACATTAGCCATGTTTGCATGCAATCGAGTAATCTGTTTGACCGCTCAATCAGATTGAAAAGCCTTCACATAAACACCTCGATATATCCGACTGAGCTTGATCCAAATGAATCTTCAACTGGATTGGAAGAAGTGGTCAATAGGAATCCAGTTAATAGGAAAAAATTGAGCAAGAAAATGGTTGAATCCGACTATTTTCTTAATCGGATTCAGAAATGCCTTCAGAACACGTTCAGTGCAGTTATACGTATGTTTACATTCAATTTACTTCATATGAACACGCATGTTCATTTCCGTCTTACGAACTGTTCATCCTAAGTGGGTTGCTGGGGTGATCTAATTGTTTGATAGCACGTTGCTATGCGGTTGCTGGGGTGATTTGAGTGGTTGATGCTGCGTTGCTATGCAGTTGCTGGGGTGATCTGAATGGTTGATGGTGCGTTGCTATGCTGTTGCTGGGGTGATTTGAGTGGTTGATGGTGTGTTGCTATGTGGTTGCTGGGGTGATCCAAGTGCTTGATAACATGTTGCTATGCGGTTAGTAGGGTGATTTGAGTAGTTGATGGTGCGTTGCTATGCAGTTGCTGGGGTGATTTGAGTGGTTGATGCTGCGTTGCTATGCAGTTGCTGGGGTGATCTGAATGGTTGATGGTGCGTTGCTATGCTGTTGCTGGGGTGATTTGAGTGGTTGATGCTGCGTTGCTATGCAGTTGCTGGGGTGAAATGGTTGACAGTGCATTGCTATGCAGTTGCTGGGGTGATTAAGGGGTTGATAGTGCGTTGCTATGCGATTGCTGGAGTGATCCAAGTGCTTGATAACATGTTGCTATGCGGTTAGTAGGGTGATTTGAGTAGTTGATGGTGCGTTGCTATGCTGTTGCTGGGGTGATTTGAGTGGTTGATGGTGTGTTGCTATGTGGTTGCTGGGGTGATCCAAGTGCTTGATAACATGTTGCTATGCGGTTAGTAGGGTGATTTGAATGGTTGATGGTGCGTTGCTATGCTGTTGCTGGGGTGATTTGAGTGGTTGATGCTCCGTTGCTATGCAGTTGCTGGGGTGATCTGAATGGTTGATGGTGCGTTGCTATGCTGTTGCTGGGGTGATTTGAGTGGTTCATGGTGCGTTGCTATGTGGTTGCTGGGGTGATCCAAGTGCTTGATAACATGTTGCTATGCGGTTAGTAGGGTGATCTGAGTGGATGATGGTGCATTATTATGCAGTTGCTGGGAAGATGTGAGTGGTTAATGATTAGTACTAGTCAGTGGAGGACACTGAATATGTATTAAATATTTGTTGCAAAAGCTCTTCTGACATATCAGTTTTTTTAGATGCGACTGTGAGTATAACTACACTTATACTCACAGTCGCTCCGACTCAGTTATCGCGCAGACTTTTTGTTTGGAATTTAAGAACTGCACATGTAAACAAATACATTAATCGGATTTCAAAGTTAGAATTCATATAAAAAGAACTTTCAGAATCTCAAAACGTATTGAAAATTAGTGCATGTAAACAGCTATTGTACATTATGAGTGTTTTTGGTAGGGGTTTTTCAATCGTCATGAGATGTTTTGAAGTTATGCTCATTGTAGAAAATAGAAGCGTCTCTCTATTCGTTCAATAGCCTCTGTTCATTGTGGCTGGCGCTTGTAGGCGGTTTGCATTCAGGGAGAAATATTTGTGTGAGATGTTGAGCAGTGTGTGTGTGTGTGTGTGTGTGTGTGTGTGTGTAGGTGTTTAGTGTGTGTGTGTGTGTGTGTGTGTGTGTGTGTGTGTGTGTGTGTGTGCGCGCGTTCATGCGAATGCCAGTCAATTGGTCTTTCACACAGGGCCTTTGTGCTGCAGAAAAAGGCAGAACAGAGCTACTGTAACCTCTTAGTCATGATACACAGAAGGGTCACACACAATTGGATGGTCCTATAACCAACATTTGTCTTTGTGCCATGAAAACGTCCAAAATGAACTTAAACGTCTTCTCTTCGCACAATAGGGCATCATAACAAGTACACTGCTCCGAAATATCCCAACAATTTAAAACACCCAAGAGAACATCACCCCAACCACTCCATAAACACTGCTAGCATCATAAATCTCAAATGCTAACATAAAAATCCCTTTCTGCTACTAAGAGAAGGTCTCACATGCTCATAAACGCACAACACAATGAAAAACTGTGGGATTTTATACTTCTAAAGTTACCACTTGTGCCAAATAGTTTTGAACGTTTGCAAAGGGGAATTCTGTGTGTTGCTATGTGGTTGTTAGGGTAATATGAGTGGTGGATAAGGTGCTACTGGGGTGATAGTGCATTGCAATGTGGTTCCTTGGGGGATCTGAGTTGTTGATGATCAGTACTGGTCAGTGAAAGATACTGAATATGTATTAAATATTTGTTATAAAAGCTCTTCTGACACATCAGCTTTTTTAGATGTGTCATCGGCAAAAACTACAGTTATACATCTTGGTGAATGCTAGGGTTTCTTTAACTGTAGTGAGAGAGATAGAGGGAGAATAGCGTGAAAGTGTTTTGCATTTTTACGCATTTCCTGATGTAACAGCTTCAGTTCTTAAAAAAGTCAATGAAGTGGTTTTGGGTGGAGGCCATCTGTCTGTCACATTCAAAGTCCCACCCACAAGTGAGAGCTGGAATTTGGGTCACTTTGACTGGAAGGATGACACATTAACACACATAAATTATGTTCATGCTGTGTGATCTCAGCCACACAAAATCATTTTTAAGTGCTGATGTGTGCTGGAGAGTCAAGAGTCCAAGCTGACACAGGACAAACCACCCTGCTAACTAGCCTATAGCCACTGATGAATAATTAATTAGTCATTGTTGATTAAACCTTCATTGAAGCTTATGTGTTAATTTTGGTAATAGAAAAACATGCACAAACCAGTGAAACTTTTCCATAAGCTAATATCATACTTAAATTACAAACTCTAATAACTTTAAAAGGTTTTAGTACTCAAGTAATCAGGTCAAAACTGCAGGGGGCAAAATTCATTACAATTATAAAAGGGTTTTATGAACACTCTTACAAACTTGCATTTTATCCTTATAATAATAATTCAATATGGATAGATTTTTAAAAAACAAATGTTTAATTATTTTTAATATTTTAAAATATTTACTTAAAAATACTAAATACTATAAAATACTAATTTATTAATATATTGTTAATAGTTTTATTCATAGTTTTATTATTATATATAAATATTAGATAATAGAATAACTTAAACATCTTACCTTTTGGGGTTTAAGTGTAGGCTTATTTTGAGAAATCTTAAAGGGATACTCCACCCCAAAATTAAAATTTTGTTATTAATCACTTACCCCCATGTCGTTCCAAATCCGTAAAAGCTCTGTTCGTCTTCGGAACACAATTTAAGATATTTTGAATGAAAACCGGGAGGCTTGTGACTGTCCCATAGACTGCCAAGTAAATAACAGTGTCAAGCTCCAGGAAAGGTATGAAAGTCATCGTCAGAATACTCCATCTCCCATCAGACGTGCAATCTGGGTTATATGAAGTGACAGGAACACTTTTTGTAAGCAAAGAAAACAAAAATAATGACTTTATTTAATAATTCCTTTGTCTCCTCTCTGTCTCTCCATATCACCGTATGCTGTGTATGCTCTTCTGTCATCATCCGCGCCACATGGATGCGCTGTTTCTACGTGTATTTAGCTTTGATTTGAAATAAAACAGCGCATCCTTGTGGTGCGGATGACACAGAACCAGCCTCCAGGAACCAGCGGAGCGAATCCACCGACTGCCGTCTGTTCAAGAAATCATACAGTTCTTCATGCATCATCATGGGCTAACACACTAAAGCAGCGCAGTCTGAGAAATTATTACGAGAAACTAAAACATAGGTCAAAATTACACTAAAAGTCACACAAATGTCTAAAAAGTTGAGATGAAGGGAAATAAATGAGTTCCAGCTCTGAGCCACTGTGGAATGTGGCCGATTACCCATCATGCACTGGGAGATTAAGCGACGCAGTGACCTTTGCTTGATGCCGTTTTTGTTATTAAGCTGATTACCGGCTAGAATTCGGCTTAAAGAAACACACACTTCACTCATTGTTGATTTTCCAGCTTTTATCCATTTTGTTCTCCTGCCTAATGATCCTTTTTATTGCGTTACATAAGACAAATTCTGACTTCACCTCTGAGGATCTTAAAACTGAGATTTTCATAGGTAACGAAACCCAGAAATGAAACTGAACATGGCGTGATATTACACACTACTGGATAAAAGTTTGGAATAATTACGAAGTCTCTTCTGGTCACTGCATTTATTTAATCAAATATACAGTAAAAAGTGTAAAATTATGAAATACTATTGCAATTTAAAAAAAATAAATAAATAGGATAAATTCATTTCTGTTATGCAAAACTGAATTTTCAGCATCATATGAAGCAACCCAACTGTTTTCAACATTGAAAAAAATAAGAAACACTTCCTGAGCAGCAAATCTGCATTTCAGAATGATTTCTGAAGGATCCTGTGACACTGAAGACTGGAGTAATGATGCTGAAAATTCAGCTTTGCATCACAGGAAAAAATTGCATTTTATGATATATTCAAATAGAAAATGATTATTATAAACTGTAATAATATTTCATAATATTACTGTTTTTACTTGCCTTGGATGAGAGACTTCTTTCAAAAATATTTTAAAAATCGTAATTTTTGCAAACTTTTGACCAGTAGTGTGCATAAAAATAAAACACACTCCATTTGTTGGTCACTTAACATGTCGATAAAATAAACAGACAGTCTCTTCCTGTCTCTGCTGGCATCTCTTGGCCAGAAAAAGCTTCAAATTGGCCCAGACTTGACTTTGACTTAGAAAAGTCTGGCTTGGCAGGACTAGAAGTGGCCAGACTTTATGGATTTGGTCTGTCGGCGTGCTGCTAGCTGGTATCTGTCCTGTCGTCTTCTGGAAATACATTTTATAGAAGGTTGCCCAGCCTTCAGAAAATACAAACAGGCAGACAGCTGCTGGAGCACAGTGTACATTTATGTGTGTTTCTTTAGCAGTGGCACGCTCAGGGAAAGCACAGCATGCTTGAATGTGTGTGTGCGAGTGTGTTTAATAGTGACAGAGAAAGTATACTGGGTATGTGAGGTATGTGTGCCAGCGGAAATCTGATACACACTCACCCACACACACACAGATCCATGTGCCAAATACACAGGCACTTCCTACATGTGTTCTGAACTATTAAAAGGTGAAGAATTTTGAGTCAAGGTTTGAAACTCATTTTAGTTCCATGATGTTATAGAATTCCAAGTGAAACGGGATGTTCAATGAGAATTCGTTTAAGAAATGACTGGAAGTGGCTCTATGTGAAAAGCAGTTTAGGGGGAGGGGCTAAAACATAAGAGGGCTCAATGATGTCAGCAGAAAAGGAAAGTTGTTTCGAAGAAAGTTAGTGATAGAAGATTCTGGAAAACAAACCAGTGTTATTATTGTTTATAAAAACTACAATTAAACTTAAATGAAAAAAATAATTATCTAGGGAAAAAAATAACTAAAGTAACTAAAACTCTAAAACTAAATTAAACTGAAATAAAATGGCTACAATTTATAAAAATAAAAAAAAGTCACAATTTAACAATAACATTACTGTGCTGGGAGAAACCAAATTTCAAATAAATATTTCCAAATGATACCATTTTGTGCACAAAAATGTTAAAACCAAATTAAAAATGACATATACTGAAAGTAGAAAACTTACCAAAAATAATAAAATAAAATAAAATAAAACTACCAATGATAAAGGAACTTCTTAACTGAAAAAATACACATTTAAAATATAATGTTAAAAAAATGAATTCTAATTTAATTACATAATTATTTTTTTAAAATAATTTTATTTTAAATAATATTTTAGAAATATATTATTAATTATATATATATAACTAAATAATTTAATATTATAATTTATTTTTCAAAAATATAATATATAATCTTGATATAAATGTTGTTTCTTTGGAATAACATGCAACAAATCCCAAACAATAAGACCTTAAACGTGCACTGATAAAGTGAACAAGGCCACCCAAGGTCAACAAGGTCTGATACTGACATCAAGTCAATTAAATAGTTTAAATTCATACACACAGATCCTGTGGTCGAAATTGCATCCTGTCAATGACAAAATAACAAACTGATATTGATCATTCACATTCATTTCACACACACACACACACACACACACACACACTTCATCCTGTCTCTGTCTTCATAAATAGGTCGCTTATGTTCAGAGCATGATGAGAAAAGAGAAGCCTTCTCAGGTTTAGTGCCTCTCCATCCTGAAACACACACACACACACACACACACACACACACACAACACTGCATTTGCACTGATAGCAACGGCCGAGGGCTGAAGTTTGAGCAGGAATGCTTAACGTTCATAGGTTGGATGGTAATCCAAGGATTCAACTCACAGACCTAAAGAGGTGAGAGTGAAATATTAAATTTAGACGCGTATACACACACACACACACACACACAGAGAGAGAGAGTACTCGGATTATCACAAGCACTTAGATACACAAGATGGAAAGTAAACTCCTCTTCTGCTCAGGGTATAGATTGCTAGTAATCAGATTTAAAAACAAGTAAACATTAAGAGAAGAGCAATGAATCCTTATTAATGCTGAATGGAAGATGTCAAGTCACTGTAAAATTACCAAATCAGCCAGACCAGAGAGGGCGCTGTTTACATCCTACTGAACGAAACGTGTTTGTGATGCAGTGAAAGTGCAAGTTTCATTGAAGACTGGAGTAATGATGCTAAAAAAAATCAAAAACCTCAAACTTTTAAATGGTACTGCTTGCCTAAAATACAAACCAAATACTACAAACTCGCTTTTATACAGAGGTCATTTACTTCCTCAGAGAATTTGTCTAAAGAACTAAAGTACTAATGACTTAGAATGACCAAAATGAAAAGAGAAAAAGAAAAAGGGATATGCCAGACAGAAGGAAGAAAGTCGTGTAGGCTGATGTAATCTATTGTTCAGCTGCTTTTAGTGAAGGGAAGTTTAATGGTTTTTCACTGTGCAGAAATCACAGAGCCAACTCAACAAACCACTCCACCTGCAGCTCACATCGCACACCACAATCACATCTGGCAACTCGCTCATCAAACAGCCAACATCTGGCAACCCTATTAACCCCACACGCACCGCAGCTGTGAATGTAAAAAGATTTGCCATGGTAACCATTGTTGCCGCCAAAACAACCGAAAGCTTAAGTAGTGTTACTCATTAAAAAAATCTAAACAAATTCATAAAGTAATGCTAGAAGCTTTAAGCATCATTTAAAAAGCATATTTTCACATTAACGATAATTCACCACGGTCTTAATTTGCAGAAACTATGGCTAGCAATGGTACGTTTTATAGTCAGCCAACACTTTCTCTCTCACGTTTAGAGAGTTTGCCTGTAAATCTCCATCAGATTAAGACTGAAAGCCCATGAACCACTTATCTTCTAGTTCTTTCTGTGCCTAATAAACTGAAATGGGCACATGTAACTGCTTCCTGTTTCTGCCTCTTACTTCCTCTCCCACAACGACACAAAAAACACAATCTCTGCCTTGCATTTGACCACGAAATTAAAAATAAACCACTAAGAATCATTCTGAATATTGAAATAAGGTAAAACTTATAATAGTATTACTATATTTGTCACATTGCACAGTAATTTTGTAAATAACATGTTTTGTGTCAGTTAAGTTTGACTAAAATCATTACTTGCACTGTTTTTATAGGCGCTGCCAAAACAGCATGGTTGCCATGGCCATAAACGGAGCCTGATTTGAGCGATACCATGGCATGGCATTTTTTCCACAATAATAGACCGCTCTGTGATTGGATGAGAGCAGGGCAGCATGGAATGTCAGGTTATGAAAGAGGAAGTCATTGAGTCCATAACAAGGACAAACATGGAACTGAGAAATGAGAAGTTTTTCTCTAAAAAAAAAAAGGGTCAAATGTACACGTGCATGCATGTCACACCTTTTTTTTTTTTTTTTTGCACTGGCAACCCTTATTAAAAATAACTATATTAATATAATACTTACTATTTCTGCAGTATATGTAGTACGCATGAGAGTTATAGGTAAATAAAACTAGAACCTAAACTAGAACGTAAAAAAATTATATATAATTTATTGTATTTCAGGTAGATGCCAAGGCAATATTTCTATGATACATACATAATAATATAATAATAATTATATATTTAATATACTTATTTTAGATTAACTTGATGCACCAAAACAATTGAAAAAAATAAAAAATAAAAAAACAACCTGAAACTGATAACAAATAAATAAATATTCTAATTAAAATATAATATAAATAGAAAAAAACTAATTCAAAATATTATAACTACTGTTTAAAAAATAGAAATACTAGTTCAAAATATTTCTAATATAATACTTTAATAGTACTAAATGATACAAAAATAACACTGGTGTGTATAATATGCACATATACGGTATGCAAGCAATTTTGTATTGAATAACCAAATTGAACAGTTATTGCTATGCATACATATATATAAATGTGCAGTAAGAACAACAGAGCACACTGCATGAAATACTGTATCCCATAATGTAATGCATCTTTACATCTCTATTTTTCCTCATTATTTAATCAGACTGATGAAAGTTAAAACATTTACACAAAATGCAGAATAACCATATTTATTTCAAGATGGAAACCGGACGCCACTCTTACGCAAAATGACAAAGTCATGTGAAAGCAAGGACTTTATGATGCATAAGGTTTCACATGCTTTTTTCTTACAAAGAAGGTAGTAAAGAGTATATACTGCAATAGTATTTAGTTAAATAGAAAGTTACGTTTTCCGAATCTGTTTTAATTCTTAAAGCAAAGCACAAGGACGAAATTTATTGACATTATGATAAACCAATCAGCAGCAGCTTGGGAATAGAATGTGGGTTCAAAGCCAAAGAGAGGAACTGACAGCTTTATCAGAGTTTCCCAGAGTGTCTCAACTCACAAAGCTGCTATTCATGCATGCTGTTCACGTGTGTCGTCAGAAAGATCACATTGCGTTATAAACCTTAGCAAATCGGTATATAATGACGCCAGCAGATGAGCTCAATCATTGCCAATAAAACAAACTCTCAGCAGCAGGTCTTACAAAAACTGCAGTACAATTATACATTAATATACATACCATGGTACTGAATGAATACCATATTCATATACATGGCATTTACAAGAAATATGCTCACCGAAGGTGCATTTATTTGATCAAAAATACAGTAAAAAATTTGAAATATTTTAAAATGTAAAATAACTGTTTTCTATTTGAATATATTGTAAAATGTAATTTATTCCTGTGATGCAAAGCTGAATTTTCAGCATCATTACGCCAGTCGTCAGTGTCACATGATCCTTAAGAAATCATTCTAATATGCTGAGCGTTTATTTTAAGTTCTTTACTGTCATTTTTGATCAATTTAATGCGTTTTTGAATAAATGTCTTAATTTCTTTCAAAAACAAAAATCTTGCTGACCCCACACTTTTGAACAGTAGTGTATACAGTGTCCATGTATTACCATGATACGTTTTGTGAATGGAACAACTCTGATTATAGATTTGCATGCTAATCTCAGACAGTCGTGAGTTCAAGATACTTTCCTTAATTTGAAACAGCGATGCACATTTTCTCACCTTTGCATAAATTAGGAGCAGCGCTTGCAACTCACACAAATATTTATTCAGCAACCTCAAGGGTCGCTAGGCAACAGTGAAGGAAGAAGGAAACACCAAAATGATTCTGAGTGCTAAAAACACATCACTGATAATGGAGCTTCAAAATCTGTTATGCAAACAAGATGCGTGCACACACATACACACACACACACACACGTTTGTTTTTGTGAATTGTGGGGACATTCCATAGGCATAATGGTTTTTATACTTTACAAACTGTATGTGCTATTGCCCTACACCAACCCTACACCTAACCCTACCCCTTACAGGAAACTTTGTGCATTTTTACTAACTCATTCTGTATGGTTTATAAGCGTTTTGAAAAATGGGGACATGGGTTATGTCCTCATAAGTCACCCTCTCCTTGTAATACCTGTGTCATACCCATGTCATTATACAAAGTTTTGATCCGATATGTCACAAAAACACACAGACACACACACACACACACACACACACACACACAAGAAAAGATCGAGTCCTATGAGACATTCTGGTGGCTGGGGACCAAGACTATTTTTATGGAAGAAGTAAACAGTTATTTCCATAAATCTCAACAGAGAATGTTTTATGAGTGAATCATTCAGAAATGAATCAATTAAAAAGATTCTATTAAAAAAATTATTCATTTACAAATGACTAGTTTTCTTAAGAATCTTCATTTGCCATACAGAGCTAGAGCTAGATTTAACATTAATTAAAAGATAATTGTTTATTTTGTGCACAAAATCCATTTGGAAAACCAAGAAATTTGTGGTATATGCTCATTCCAGAGAAGTTTAACAACATACACTCATGCATTTGGCTGTAAAACACATATGACATCTACAGGAGTCACTCTGTCGAGGTTTTATTAGAGAATTTGCGACTGCATGCGGCACCCAGACAAAAATTATGGTAATTTGTCTCATCTGTAATTTTAAACACACATTTGTGAGGTGCCTCTGTACAGGTAATTTCTACAGGTAAACACACACTCATGTTTAAGGAAGTCGGGAATCTAAAATGTCCTGACAAAAAGTCCCACAAACAAATTTGTGGACCAACAAGTCTAAGTTTGGTCTAAATGTCATCGCAGAGAAAACAGCATTAATAGCTGAGCAGTAGATGGAATATCTGCAGTATTCAACAGCTGAAACTCACATTTAAAGGGACAGTTGCCCCAAAAATGAAAATTCACCTCAGCTTTCATTTACTTCCTTTCATGCCTTTTAAAACCTGTAAGATGTTTGTTTCTTACATAAAACACAAAAGATTACATTTTATGCAATGTTCACACAACTATTTTTAATATAATGTAAGTGGATGGGGACTGGTACTGTTGTGCTCCAAAAGTAACAAAAAAGCATTAAAACAACTCACATGTGTCAACAACTTATGTTTAACATCAACGATAATAATAATAATAATAATAATAATAATAATAAATATTTAAAAATAAGATTTATTGATGTTTCATTTCACTGACATCAAATCTAATGTGATATATCGTATTTGAACATAATCTCACATGAGTTTCCTACCAAATAATGTCTTATATTTTTGTCAGTTCCTCATACAAATGTTATCATATGGCTTCACATACTGTATGTATACATTTGAGTAAAATTGAGTATTTTTATGATACATTTTTGTCATATTTTGAGCCCACCAGCCCCAGTCCCCATCCACTTTCACTGTATCAGTATTGTTTTTGTTAACTAAACAAAAAATAAAATATACATTTTATAGCTGAAATAAAATATAAACAGTAGATGAAAAACTTACTATATTACTTTATAAACTTACCATATATACCATATAAACAATATATAAATTAACTTTACTGAAAATTAGACTGAAATAAAATACTAAAATGACTAAAAAATTACTAAAATGACTAAAAGCTGAGAGAACATTCTTCAAAACGTCTCCTTTTGTGTTCCACAAAATAACTTAAATCATATGATTTTCAAAGGAGTGAATGATTGTATAGAATTAACACTTTTGGATAAACGATCCCTTTTGTTAAAAAATTCTAAAAGTTTCAGCTTTCATATTCATATGACAAAACATCACCACAGCGTGTGTGTTTCTCAGATCAGGTGACCTACTTCAGGTGCACACTTCCCTCGTGAAAACTCGCTGCTTCTAACACAGCTCACATTATGGGAATGTGTCAAATTATTTCCCACTTTTGCTTGCTAATTTTCTCCTATTCTGATTTAAAAGCACACACTATTTTTAAGCTGTCCATGCGTTACCACAGACACATGCTCACACACACACACAAGACACACACACACATGCTGCAGGAAACATGTTGGCTCCAGTTACAGGGCAGAACGCGACCCCAGCAGCAGGACAGCCTGTCTGTGTGTGTGTGTGTGTGTGTGTGTGTGTGTGTGTGTGTGTGTGTGTGTGAGTGTGTGTGAGTGTGTGTGTGTGTGTGTGTGTGTGTCATTCCAGAGGCGGTGTACTGGGTTGGGCTTTGGTGTGTGTGTTTTTTTATGGAAGGTGTCCCAGTCTCACAGTCTATTTGCAGGTCGTGCAAGCAGCAGGGAATCTTTTTATCTTCCATTTTCAGAAACAATTGTCTGGGTTCAGTGGAAACTCGACATCAAGGTGATGCAAACATCCACCATACGGGACACATTTAACCTCCACGTGCACGTCTGACCGCGTGTTTCATTGGTCTGCTGCTGTCTAACACACCAGCCATGTGGCTACAGTTAAAAACTTTATCACTACACCAAATCTTTCTCACCTTCTCCAAATTTCATGCTCACACACAACGAGAGAAAACACACACATCATGCATGTGCTGTATGCTGTATTCCTTCACAAACACTTTAACACTTAAAGATATGGATACTGGATATTTAATTATGGATTTTGCCTATTTGTAGATTTTAGATGACTTTTGATTACTTTTTTATATTACTTTCTAATCTGCTTTACGACAAAAAGTAACACTTTAAGAACCATATATTTTTAAACAAGCTTTCCTACGCTGAAAAAAAAAAAATAAAAATAAATTCATTAAAAAATGGTTAGTAAATTTGACAAAGAATTACAAAGAAATAGCAAGTAACGTTTAATTAAACATAAAAGTGAAAAGTTTGACATAGAAAGACTGAAATAGTATTTTTTGTAAAAATCTTTGCTTTATTTACAACTTTGATGTCATTTTTACAATGTAAAGCTTTCTTATCAACGGTTTTTCTTGTCAAAATAAAACATTTCATAATGTTGTCATGCCTAAATTCACTTAAGCAACAGAAAATTGATTTGACTGACAAAAACTATTCAAATTTGCTTTTAGCATGTTATGCTCATACAAAATTGTATTCAATTTTAATATTGGCTATAAAATGTAAAGAAATTATTGACATTAGCCATCTGAACTCTTTGAACTTAAGGTACACTGTAAAAAAATTTTTTTTGCGAAGTTGTAAATAAAACAAAATTATTGGACTACAATAAAATTGTAGATATTGTTTAATTTACAATTTTAAAAAATTGTAAAATGTAGCAATTTACGAATAAAAATTATTTATACATCAAATTTATTTTAATGTAATTAAAGATGAAATGTGCAATTTCTGTGCTATTGTCACAAACTCAATTGCAAAAATAATGATTGTTTTTAAGTCGGTTTCCCTCAAAACTGTCCCTGTTTTCCATTGGTCAGACAAACAGTTAGTCCCGCCCCCAAACCAAAACCATTGGTTAAATCAGTCAGTTTGCTCAGGCTTTTTGGAATTCTCAAACAGAGCAATATTTTGAAAGCATAGTGTTACACTTTTTCAGGAAAATGAACAAGATTTATGTACAGTGGGTACGGAAAGTATTCAGACCCCCTTAAATTTTTCACTCTTTGTTATATTACAGCCATTTGCTAAAATCATTTAAGTTCATTTTTTTCCTCATTAATGTACACACAGCACCCCATATTGACAGAAAAACACAGAATTGTTGACATTTTTGCACATTTATTAAAAAAGAAAAACTGAAATATCACATGGTCCTAAGTATTCAGACCCTTTGCTCAGTATTTAGTAGAAGCACCCTTTTGATCTAATACAGCCATGAGTCTTTTTGGGAAAGATGCAACAAGTTTTTCACACCTGGATTTGGGGATCCTCTGCCATTCCTCCTTGCAGATCCTCTCCAGTTCTGTTAGGTTGGATGGTAAACATTGGTGGACAGCCATTTTCAGGTCTCTCCAGAGATGCTCAATTGGGTTTAAGTCAGGGCTCTGGCTGGGCCATTCAAGAACAGTCACGGAGTTGTGATGAAGCCACTCCTTCGTTATTTTAGCTGTGTGCTTAGGGTCATTGTCTTGTTGGAAGGTGACCTTCGGCCCAGTCTGAGGTCCTAAGCACTCTGGAGAAGGTTTTCATCCAGGATATCCCTGTACTTGGCCGCATTCATCTTTCCCTTGATTGCAACCAGTCGTCCTGTCCCTGCAGCTGAAAAACACCCCCACATCATGATGCTGCCACCACCATGCTTCACTGTTGGGACTGTATTGGACAGGTGATGAGCAGTGCCTGGTTTTCTCCACACATACTGCTTAGAATTATGGCCAAAAAGTTCTATCTTGGAGTCCTTCAGGTGTGCTTTCATGTGTCTTGCACTGAGGAGAGGCTTCCGTTGGGACACTCTGCCATAAAGCCCTGACTGGTGGAGGGCTGCAGTGATGGTTGACTTTCTACAACTTTCTCCCATCTCCCAACTGCATCTCTGGAGCTTAGCCACAGTGATCTTTGGGTTCTTCTTTACCTCTCTCCCCAAGGCTCTTCTCCCACGATAGCTCAGTTTGGCCGGACGGCCAGCTCTAGGAAGGGTTCTGGTCGTCCCAAACGTCTTCCATTTAAGGATTATGGAGGCCACTGTGCTCTTAGGAACCTTAAGTGTGCACCTCATGATTTTTTTGTTGTAACCTTGGCCAGATCTGTGCCTTGCCACAATTCTGTCCCTGAGCTCTTCAGGCAGTTCCTTTGACCTCATGATTCTCATTTGCTCTGACATGCACTGTGAGCTGTAAGGTCTTATATAGACAGGTGTGTGGCTTTCCTAATCAAGTCCAATCAGTATAATCAAACACAGCTGGACTCAAATGAAGGTGTAGAACCATCTCAAGGATGATCAGAAGAAATGGACAGCACCTGAGTTAAATTTATGAGTGTCACACCAAAGGGTCTGAATACTTAGGACCATGTGATATTTCAGTTTTGCTTTTTTAATAAATGTGCAAAAATGTCAACAATTCTGTGTTTTTCTGTCTGGGGTGCTTTGTGTACATTAATGAGGAAAAAAATGAAAAACTTAAATGATTTTAGCAAATGGCTGCAATATAACAAAGAGTGAAAAATTTAAGGGGGTCTGAATACTTTCCGTACCCACTGTAATTGTCTCAATTTCAATCTCACATCTCAATAGCTAAAACTCCATTTATTTTATTTCAAATCTTAACTATAAGCCATAACCATGCTTCACTCAGTCAGAACAACCAGTACCAGACAACCTGCCTTAGTCTGACATGACTTTAACTTCATGTCAAAGCATATAGTGCACCAAATACAAGCACACACATACACAATTTCAACTTAACTTACCCGTAATAGCTGGACTTTTAACAGCGTCTCTCCCTTAATAGGGTCCATGACTCCCCAAAGTCAACGGGCTTATATCCTTCACTATTACAGTAGCCACACCCGAGCGGGACAGCTGAGACGGCCGGTCAGTGTGTCCAAATGTGACTATGACAGATATGTGTATGAATGCGAGTGTGGTGTGTATTTGTGTGTGTGTGAGCGTCCACTTTGCCTTATTCCCACACGACTGAGCTCTTAGATCAAACACTTACAGACATTTACATGCAAATAGAAGTGAAAGTCCTAAAGGTTGCAATAAAGGTTATCAGCAATGACATAAATGGTTTTCATTGTTTTATTTCCTGTTTCAGAGCAGAACAGAGATTTATGTCTTCCATGTCATAAGCAGCTTTTCATTTACTACTCTTATATGGTTATGATCTGGCCTAGCTATTCGTATTAAGGTTTATATGTATTACTATTACTAATTTGACTAATTTCCAGCACTTCAAGTCAACAGGAAGCAGTGTTAATTTAGAATTATTTATATACTATTATAATAATATTATAGTATTTATTTATTTATTTTAGTCATTTTTATTTGCTTTTGTCATCCTTATTAGTTAAAAATAACTAATCAGTGTTGCTTCATTTTATTCTGTATTACTGTATTACTGTTTAAATTAAACAGGTTTACATGCATATCAACATAGCAACACCCTGGAAACTATCCAAATCCACTTAGCATCACTGAGGCACCTTTACACCAATCAGAAATTGAAAAATATCATTATGATACAGACTTGATCTGCTGGAAAATTGAGTAACATCCTATTTGACTGCTTCTGCAATGAGCGTCTCAAACGTGCTGCAGTTATTAAATACGCTTCTCCCTCTTTGTCTCTGTCTCTGAAACAATCACATGTTCTGCCACACTTGACTTCCTCTCTGAATGGACGCGTTTGTGAGCTTCCAGGCGGAGGGGCTCATACACATACGAGCTCTCCTCAGGAAAGCCACAAAGCTCTTGTTTTCTTACTCAAGAGCTTGTTCTTGAAATTAAAGCATACTTGGTTTCTTGGATATGCACTAATACGATATAATGCACCATAAAACCTATGAATCCATCACACAAAATCTACGCACTCACAAATAACACAGAAAAAATGCTTAATTTATCACACATTAATTCAACCAAACGAGTCGAAAGATTCTGAAAACTTTATCTGTAATGGTTGGTATTTAAAAATTTTACTTTGTGTATTTTGGCATTGGAAACAAGCTTCTTTTTTCTTTCATTTTTTTCTTTTAACATTTTTTCCATTTACCAATGTTGGATATTCGTAAAAATCCAATAAAATTTGAATGTGTTTAGAGGGAAAAAGGATAGAGAGCAATGAAAAAGTGGGCTACTGTTGTGTCTAGACTAGTAAATGCTTTAACTGGACAGTTAAACACTGTGAGAGACAGATTCATAGATCGATAGAACTATAGATAGAATGACAGAATGATAGAACAATAGATAGAGTGACAGAACGATACACAGAACAATAGACAGAAAGATAGAGCGACAGAGCAATAGATAGAATGATAGATGAACGACAGACAGAGCGAAAGTTAGAGTGGCAGAACAATAAATAGATTGATAGATAGAGTGACAGAATGATGATGGAACAACAGATAGAGCAATAGAGCAACACAGCAAAAGATAAAATGATAGACAGACAGAACAACAGATAGAATGATAGATAGAGCAACAAAACAATAGAACAATATATAGAGCAACAGAACCATAGATGGAACTATAGAACAGTAGATAGAGCAACAGACTGAACGATAGACAGAGTGACAAAGTGATAGACAGAATGATAGATAGAGTGACAGAACAATAGATAGAGTCATAGAACGATAGATAGATCAACAAAACTATAGATAGAACAATAGATGGAACAACAGATAGAACGATAGATAGAATGATAGAGCAAAAAACGATAGATGGGATGATAGATAGAGCAACAGAACAATAAATGGAATAACAGAATGATAGCTAAAAGATAGATTGATATAATGATGGATAGAATGATAGATAGAGCAACAGAACAATAAACAGAGTGACAGAACAATAGATAGAATGATAGAGCGACAGAACGATAGATGGAACAGCAGATAGATAGAACGCTAGTTAAAAGATAGATAGATAGAATGATGGATAGAATGATAGACAGAGCAACAGAACAATAGATAGAATGTTAGAGTGACAGAACGATAGATGGAACAACAGATAGACAGAATGATAAATAGTTAGAGCAGTAGATAGAGCAACAAACGAATAGATAAAATGATAGATAAAGTGATAGAATGATAGATACAGCAACAGAACGATAGATAGGGCAGCAAAATGTAGAAAACAGAGAAAAGCATAGAGTGACACTATGACAGATAGAACGATAGATAGAACAATAGATAGAGCGACAGAATGAAAGATAGATAGAACTATAGACAGAGCAACAGGACGATAGATAGAAAACAGATATATGGAATGATAGACACTCACAAAACTTGAGAGGTTGTTTCATAAAATTGCACATAATATAATCTTAAACTAAATAACAGAGCAGCATTCCGAACGGATGATGTCATTAGAAAGTGCCACTGTATATCGGAGATGATGTCATCAGCCGGTGCCAAAAGGACTGCACATGATTCATGTTTACTGCTACAGAGAGAGATGAAAACAGTCATTATGTGTGGTTGGAGGTGTATTGTTTCTCAGCACCACATTCTTCAGTGGTGCGGCTCACAGAGGAAACGCTGAACCTATAATAAAGCCTATAAAGAGTGTGACAGCTAAACCTCCTCTGCTGCAAAACACTGCGAGTCATTCAGAGCTCTCTCAAACTTCAGTGCAACAGTGCATCTCTTGAGGATGTACGACATCACTTCCTGTCATGCCACTTCCTTCCGCTAACATGACTCCTAACCACAGAGAGAAATCAAGAGATGTGTGTAAGTACAGAGATAAGAGGCCTCACAGATACAGAGGCCCAAAAAACAGATAATTTTCCAAAGTCTTTGTAATTGTTTGTGCAGTTCACTAGCAAATTCTGAGTGAAAACTTTTCTACACCAAATGATTTTCTGTATAAATGAATCACATATGATCAAACGTGAGGCTTCTTATCTATGCGAGCGTTTCACATAAAGAAAGAGCAGAGCGGTGCTTTTATTCTCACTAATGTAAGCATTCTGACACGAGAATGAAGTGTGCGTGATTATTTGCTATGACGTCACTACTAAAGCATGACTGCACTGGCGTTCACCTTCTACACACAGTCTTCACCTCCAACATATCTATCTTTCCCTTTTAACATCCCTGTTTCTCCTCACAGGACGAGCCCATCCCCCTCGCTGGATTTAACCGCATGCTAATCATTCTCCATACACTGAAGAGATTGAGGACATACTCCATATATCTCTCACGCATGCACACACACACGAACACACACACACAGGGACTGTAAAGTAGGATGGAGATACAGTAGAACCTTTCTTCTTTATAGAGCTACTGCAGAACGACACACTCAAGGGTAAAAGGAGAGAGAAGAGATTTAAAGGTACAGTGTGTAATTTGAATACTTGATAAATATCAAGTTGATAATATTTTTTTCTTAAATACTTTTCTAAAATATAATTACAATAGCATTATATTATATTATAGTATATATGTTTTTATATATATTTTATAGCCCTACGAACAAACACAGGAAACCTACGTTTTTTAAAATTAAATTAAATTAAATTAACAAAATACACATTTTAATCTTCATTTTTAGCAGAAGAATCACATATTTTCCCACAAAACATGCAGCCCTAGCTTCCAAACTAACTTGGGTTAGTTCACCCAAAAATGACAATTTAGTGATCATTTAATCAACCTAATGTCATTCTAAACTTTATCTGATGTTGAACACAAAAAGAGATGTTTTGCAGAATGTTCATGCTGCTCTTTTTTCCCGTACAACTAAAATAAATTGGACTGGTGCAAACCCATTTCATCTTCAAAATTTACCCAGGTTTGATATCAATTATGAATAGTCACAACACAAGTGAGAATAATTTATGTTTAATGCATTTAGTGCATAGAAGTCAAACCTCTTGCCATGTGTTTTGATGCACGATATTTAAATTTTACACACTTGCAAATGAGACTGTCCACTTCAGAGGAGGGAAAGGTCTGCAGTGTAAAATTGCTGAAATATCAGTCACTTCCTCACATAAAGATACTGTATGAGTTCAGAAGAGATCAAATATCCCACATGCATCATATAGACTACTTTTACTGTGCTTTTTATGTCGTTTTGTAGCTCAACAACTCCAGTCCCCATTCACTTGCATTGCACTTAAAATAGTTATTCTGCACAATAGTAAATACTGATCAGTTTTGGAGGATTAAGTGAACTACTTTGGTCACACTGCATTCTGTTGTGGTCTGTTGGGTAAGAAAAACTAGTCACGCAAGACACACACACACAAAAATTGATTAAGATAAATTACAGGGTATGGATTGCCATTTTGCGGCTGTAATAAGCAAGAAAGGGCTAATAACATTCCAGCATTCCTCTTTAAAACAGCCAATAGCATTCTAGATCTTTGTAACCAAGTGGCCAATTACAGTCAAGCATTCCTCACAGCCACTGTTTTTCACTGCTCTGTATGAATCGATGCCCTGCTGATTCACTGAGTCAACACTGAGTCAACACTAGTGAATCAGCAGGGATGATCCTCTGAATCACTGAGATTAAATGATCAGCAGGGATGAATCATTTGATCAGATTCTCCTATAACAGAGACCCCCGGCGGGAGTCGCTCGCACAGTCTGAAGCCAAAACAAGACAGACAAAAGAGAGGAAAGAATCAAACAGAATGAGAAAATGTGGGGAAAAGAGGAGAAAACTAGGAAAGAGGTAGAAGTAGGAAAGAGCTCACCTGCAAAACAGACAAGGAAATTAAAGACAATGAGAAACTGTTGAAATGATAACATCTCAACATCTCATTAGCCGGGCACGTGTGTTTATACAAGCAGGAAAGAGAAAATATGCAGTCGCTACATTGCTGTCACATGCTGCATGTAAGTGGTGTCAAGTTGCCAACTTGGAAACTGCAGTTATTTTGCATTGCATTTAAGCAATAAATGCTGTAAGGTTTGTCAGTCAGCTCAAATAACAAATCAGTAAATGTTAAAAATTGCAGCTTAAGTTACTAGCAATTCATTCACACTGAAAATGGAAGGTCAAAGCAATGCATTGTGGGATACAGTATTCCTTGTAGAGTATACTGCACATTTGTCACTTGAGTGTGTTGTAAAGTGTTATTTTAATATTATTTACATACTATTACTAGTATTAATATTTCAGATTAACTTTTTTCAGTTTTAATTTTAGTTTGTCATGTCATTTTGTTGTGTTTTCTGTTGTAATTTTTTTATATGAAGTTTTAATTTAATTTTTTTAGTTTGTTAAATTATTTTAATTCAGCTGCCAAGACAGCATTACTAATTTGTCTATTTTTTTAATCTAATATTTAGCATTATTTTGATTAGTAAAAATGACTTTAGATAACTCTTGACTCAAAAAAACAACAACAGCATACTGTACTGTACTTCCTATATTTCAAAGATAAGAGATAAGAATAGTATGTTTGCATGCTATTCTATACATAGTCTCAGGCACAGTAAATGCACATTAGCTGAATTTGTCATGAAATGCATGCTACTCTTCCTATTCCTGTCATATCTTTATATCGGAGATTTCTTAAAAGTAGTATTCAGCTCATCACTTCTTTCTCTCTGCAGCATAAAGGATGTTGCTAATTTTAAATTTGTGCTGATTTTAAGAAAGGGTCATCACATATTTGCTGAGGGTTTAGGTTTAGTTTGCTGAATAGAGAAAATACAATAAACAGGACCTAATAAAAGAAAGAGTAAAGTATGCATGAGATTAAGAGAACGTCCCGCAGGTTTGTGTTTGTGTATGTTGGTTTGGTGCCAGTGGGCATCCACAACATGGCAGACAGCAGCTTATGGTTGTGACGCATAGTGGCCTCCTCGGTTACTTGGCTCTTTAGTGCCTGTGTGTGTGTGTGTGTGTGTGTGTGTGTGTGTGTGTGTGTGTGTGTGTGTGTGTGTGTGTGTGTGTGTGTGAGAGTCATGCACGAGTCAGATAGTAAATGCACCGCTAATATTCCAGCATGCAATCAAAAAAAAGTTTAAACCCAGGCTCTAGATAAACATGTAATTTTTTTTTTTTTTACAATTCCAAAACTGAACTATAAATCCAACTCTAAATCTTATAGATGAACCACCCTTCACCCTCCTTATCTGTGATAAAATCACTGTAATGCTTAACCTTGAGTGTCTTACTGCTTTAACAAACCCTAGTTCTAGATTTCTAATGTCACTGATTCTCATTCTGTGAATAACAACAGAAGGACAGTAAAATACACAGCAATCACATTACACAGCTCAGCGCAGGTCATCGAGCCACTGTCATACAGTCTATAAAAGCTGATCAATACAAACAAAGACTGTGAGGATTCAGTTAGCGATCAATCGGGCCCCTGGCATCAGGGGTCTCTCCGGCCTGACCTGCAAAAAGCCCATTAAATCAGACTCCTGAAAACACATATTAATACAAATATTTTTCTATAGCACGTTTCCCAATTTATATATACAAATTTTTATAAGAAAGTTTAAAGGGGATTTAAAAGCTTGAAATCTGAAGGTTTTAAGGCCATTCAATCTATCAGACAGATGGATGGATGCCAATAAATATAGTATATATTTCACATACTAATGCAATGTTGTATTAAACAAACCAGCACTTTAAAAAGCAGATGTTTAACTTTTATAAACCAAGTCAAAGCCTAGAAGTCTTAAAAATCTTGGTAATTTTATGCTAAATATTAAATCATACACACAAATTTAAGATGTCAGGTCATCCTAGGCTTTATAAGCTGAATTACTCATAACTATTATGTGTAATATCCGATTTTGATATCTTAAAGTAGCTCTGGGCATCTATGACATGCTATGATCTCTCCTATTAAAATAATATGTTAAATACAGAATCTGCTTCTTGTGTTGATATTTGCATTGCATTGGACCACAGCACACAAGATAGTGTGGCTGACATTTCCGCACCACAACCACTATGGACTAAAAATACCCTGAGGTGCATGGACAAGTACAACAGGCCCTAGAGATGATGCACAGACACCAGTGTGACAACAAGCAACAGCAGGCTGAAGAAGATGAAAAGTTCTGTCATGAGGCCAAGATGGTTCACCTCCAAAAACACAAACACAAATAACCCACCTAAACATCTTCATCACATCACAGCATACACACAATCACAACTACACACTTAAAAGTGCACATACTGGGGTCATCAATGCATATTTATATTTACTGAAAATATCTGCTATTTTCTGAATATATAGAAGATATATATTTATATAGACTATGCAACTTAATTTCTAAAAAAATATTATTTAGACATTCTGGTCTAGAATCCATATCTACATAAAATGATATGGAAAGTGTATTTTGACATGCATATATGTTACCCTGGACCACAAAACTAGTCATACGTAGCACAGGTTTATTTGTAGCGATAGCCAGAAATACACTGTATGGGTAAAAATTATTATTATTTTTATTTTATGCCAAAAATCATAAGGATATTAAGTAAAGATCATGTTTCATGTAGTTATTTTGTAAATTTCCTACCATAAATATATCAAAACGTAATTTTTGATCAAGTAATATGCATTGCTAAAAACTTCATTTGGACAACTTTAAAGGTGATTTTCTCAATATTTTGATTTTTTTGCACCCTCAGATAATCAAATATTGTCCTATCCTAACAAACCACACATCAGTGGAAAGCTTATTTACTCAGCTTTCAGATAATGTATAAATCTCAATTATATGACTGGTTTCGTGGTCCAGGGTCACATGTACAGTATGCACACTTTTTACATACATACTATGTAAAAAAAAAAAAAAAAAAAACACTAAATATATTATAATATACTAGTATGTGAATATAAAGCATAATAATATATACATGTGCATGTATAAATACTCTATATCTATATATGTAAACCTATACAAATATATTGAGATGCAGTTATGCGATTGATGTGCATTATATATGTATCATATATACACGGACACATTCTATATGCCTCTATAAACTCTCTCAGTGTAAGAGGCAGTTGCTGTTCACATGCACTGACGTTCCCAAAGCGGCTTGGCTTTACGCACAGTGCCCATGAACCCGTTATCAAATCCACCCCCCTCGATAACCGACCCCCGTCACGCACGGCACAAACTCACCCATAGCTCGGTTCCCCAGCTCATGGTTTCCAAGCGTTCTTCGCGTAATAATCCACGACTCGTGCGTTCAGATGAGTGTTTGCACTCCAAACCACACAGCAGTGCGTGTCTCTCGCTCCTCGGCTTCTGCGCGAGTGAAAGCGCAGTGTGTGTGTGTGTGTGTGTGTGTGTGTGTGTTTGCGTGGGGGGTGGGTGTGTGTCTCCGGAGGCTTCTTGCACTGACTCTCTCTCTTTCTTCCTGATATGAGAAAGGCACCTAAAAAGCAGCGATTCTGCACGCACGTTTCCTCAAAACGGCACGGAACTGCAGAAGCATGATGTTCAAATACAAAAACTCTCTCTCTCTCTCTCTCTCTCTCTCTCTCTCTCTCTCTCTCTCCCTCTCTCACACGCGCGCGCGCGCTCTCTGAGAGACAGACGCAGAGCTCGGAGCGCGCTTCGATGCCCCGGTGACAGCTGCACTCGCGGGAGCGCGCACGCCGTAGAACGGAGAAGAATCGGAAAAAATCGATAAATGATGATAATTCACTCGCTTGGACAGATGGCGAGCCTGGTCAAAACAAAAAGAGCTGTTATTTAACAAGTTTTTGTTTCTCATGGTATGCCTTGTTCCCTTTTGGGTGCTGAAAAGTGCTTTATGCATAAATAAATATTTCATTAATATTTCAAAAAGTGTGATATTATGATCATGTGACATTCGGATAAATATATAGTAAGCATATAATGTATAATTAGTGCTTTGCATTGTCTCATCATAATTATGGAATTGAAACATTTTAGGCAGATGGATGGTAGGCTAAAACAATCACGTAACGAACTGTAATATTAAATGTAAAATATTATTCGGTGTGATGTGAATGCATTTCGGTTTGTGTTAATTTATGTCACAGAACAGCTCTCTACATTTTGGGAAAACTCTTATAAATGTTTTGAATATGGGGCCTATTTATGTTTACAATATTAACAAGTATTTGCAATCATCTCTGCAATGCACCGTCACTAACAATGATGAAATGTAATTTTGGCAAGAGCGCGTGAATAATGACGGCTGCAGATGACGCTTGTTGGGATAAAAACAAGCTTGCAGCGACATCTAGTGGACAGACGCCTTCAATGTGTCTCAAAGTCTGCAGAGAACAGGGAATAATGTCTGATTTAAGCGTATTGAAGTTAGTGAGATTGATCCACTGGATCCACAAACTTTGTAAACAACTTACTCTGCCCTAAATCACTAGATTGTCCCTTCAGTTTTGTCCTCTAAAGAGACATTTTAGAGATCATGCTGTTGTTTGGTTAGACAGCTACAGTCAAACCAGTTTCTGCATTCAGTCAAACCAATAAATTACAAATAAACTAATTTTAACATCACAAAACATTTAATGATATTGTAATTATTAATAATATTAATATTAAAATATTACTGAAATCTCACATGTGATTATATACAAATTAAAATATGGGGGACAACATATTTGTATGTTTTTGTTTTTTAATTGTTGTGGGTTCCATATTTAAATATCATAATTAATAATTACAGTGATGTTTGAGGATTAAAACCACATTATTTTAATAATACAATCCAACAAAAATGACTCTATGAAAAATAATTAATTATAATATTACAAATAGCAAACTTAATCAAAACAGTATTATATCAAAAATAATGTGTTTATGAAACACATTAAAAATAAAACAATAAATGCGAGAACATGTGATAGACTAAAAGTATAGGCCCTATTTATAAATGGCGGATTGCTTTACTGCAGCAACAAACGCAGGTGAACATTTTAACTGTAGGAGATCCTAAAAATCCTAAAGACTGTGATTAGTTTCGAATAATAGGTTTAAGCTGGGCTGCGTTCAGCCCCGACAAAACGTTGCAAAACGTTTTTAAACAGAAACGGTGGTGTGTTGAGCATCCTGTTCTGATGACGCAAGAGATGCAACTATGGCAGCTGAGAAGGCCATTCTTTGTGTTCTTTTTGAAGAATTTTCAGAGCCTTATGAAATCGGTATAAATATGTGTTTAACACTGCAAAATACACTCGATGTTACAGTCACTGCCCTTGCCCTTCAGAATAAAAGAGAACATCCCAATCCAGTGAAGGGATTTGTGGAAACTGTGGTCCCTAATTATTGTGATCCAACATTTGTCTCGCAAACATTTCAGGTGAAGAATGATCCACTTCTTACCTCCGAGACTGTGTTATGATCTGTATGACCTTATTATTCATATTGTGAGCATTAGGCTTATCAATATTGCTGATCACTGTTGTTGTGCTATGAATTGTAATATTCACCATTATATAATCAGATGAGTATTCAAAAGTATATGAAAGTGGCACTCCACTATACAATAGCAAAATATATAAATATGTATAGTATTTTTATGTTACATTAATCAGTGTCACTCTTACCAAAAAGGAGTATACTTCAAGTTTATTTTATTAAGTATACTTAAGTAAAGTTCAAGTATATTTTTAAGTATACTTTATGTAGCAAGTATACAAATATCAGTGTTCTAGTAGTATACTTGTAAGTGTACTGTTTCAATACACTTTGGGACTAAATTGGACTACTTTCTAGTATATAAAAGTATACTTTTAAGTATACTTTAAGTATAACAGTAACAAACTTTGAGTGCACAGCTGGTTTACCTCTATGTTGTATGTAGTTTGTACTGCAATTATACTAAAAGTGAACTTATAGGTATACTGATAGTTTACTAATTAAATACACTGTACACTTTGACGTATACTCTCAGTAAACTACTAGTTTAGTAGTTTTATACTGCAAGAATACTCAAAGTTTTCTTCAAGTGAACTTTACATTATACTTTAAGTATACTACTATGTCCCTATTTAGGTTTTAATTGTACATATTTTGTTTTATGAATATCTGAACATACAAAACATCCAAAGAAAGAACAGGGTATCTGCTTGTAAACAAAAAAAATTTATTCTAGCTTCATGCTTTCTTTTTTAAAACACTTTAATGTGGGTAAGCTTCATTAAAAATAAAGAAATAACATTTTGAACAAAAAGCTGAAAAAAGTCTATGAATTGGATTCAGAATGATAATCAAAACGTAGATGGAGTCGATCAACACCCCAAAGCTTGACTGTAATTATTACTTCTTATCGGTCGACATTTTATTCCATAATGTTACACTTTTGATGCTATTTCATGTCAGATGATCGTGTTACATGTGTTAGTATCTGGTGTTTTTTTTTTTCTTCTTCACTTGTGTTTTTTGGGGGGAAATTCTGTACAGAAGATGTGTACTAGCGCCCTCTACCGTATAATAATGAAAACACGGATTCCAGGAGCACAAGTATAGCTCAAATATATTTAGACTTTTTGTAAGTATAAATCAAGTATACTTAAATGTCATTTTAAGTATATTTCTGAGGAGTACATAAAGCCCATTTCTGAGTAGTACATAAAAAGTAAACTAAAAGCATAATTTCCTATTTTTAGTTTTAAAAAAGTATACTAATAGCACTTCTTTTGCGTAAGGGTAGACTTAAAGAAGTTCCAGATGTATACTTGTGCTCTTATTATTTCAGTTATTTTGCCTTTAATGTGAATAAATATGTGCAAACAATATACTTGCTCTTGTGAATTTATTTTGATGTTATTAACATTGTGCAAGATGTCTCTTTAATACCGTGTGGTTTATATAGCTATATGTTGCTACAGATTGGACTGACATTTTTGACACACCCAAACAAGAGAAAACATAACTCAAACCCTATTGCACACCATTTCCAGGAAACATGTCATTCAACTTGAAACCGTAGTAAAATGTTGCTCACCGGTTTGAGTTTGAACATGCCCTTGGTTTAATTAGGGTTGGAGCTAATTCTCTTACTTAACTGACAAATGTTCAAAGAAAAGCTCTCCAGTGTCTTCACTGACCAACTCTGTTTTGTATTTTGTAAATATAAACAAATCTCACTTGATACAAGATTTGACCCGCTCAGCAGTCTGTGGTCATCTTATTCTCTTCATGAAGTGCCATACATTTTCAATAGGAGACATGTTCTGGACTGTTCAGTTCACCTGCTTATTGTGGAATGTTTTAAAACAATTTAACGTGGATATTATTTTGCATTGTATTTATTTGTTTATTTATGCTGCATCCATCCAAATTTGTTTATATTTACCTAACAATTAAGTTGGTCAGTGAGAACACTGTACATATCTTCTAGTTTAAATTGTTTGCTTAAGCGGTGCAGTTGGCCTGAAATGTTTTCTTAAACTGTTTAAACTGCTTCTTGAAATGAGTCAGTAAGCAATATAAATATGTAATGAACATAAAATGGAAAGTAGGACAAACCAGCACACTTTGTTACTTCCATAGTGAAAAAAAACGTTGGTGCATTTCTGACGGGCAGAGTTTTAATTTGTATAAAAGGCTCTTTCCCCCATGGTTTATAAAAATGATGGCATGAAGTGAAAGATTCAAGAGAGCGTGATTATAAGGACTGATCCAAAGACACTCCAGGGCCTAAGTCAGGCTTTATTGACCATAAAATAAATAAAATCTTTAAGGTCAATACTCATTTTACTTCCAAAGGAGATCAGGAAATACAAATTATACAAAAGAGACAGAGTGCAGCTTGTCAGTTGTGAATTTATTGATTGGAGCAGCTATTAGATGTTTTGTACAGAATACAAAAATAACATGTTATATTTTGCACAGAAGATAAAACAATGCTTGTTTTTGTCCTGTAGATCCCTCTAATGTCCCCAATGGAAAGACGTGTTACTCTTGTGATGAGAAGAGCTGCTCAAACATATTGAGCTGTTCAGGAAGTGAAGACCGCTGCTTCAAAGCAACAGGTGAGAATCATTATTTTTATCTCTCTGATGTTTGAGATCACATACAGCTCACATTTACCAGTTTCCAACTTAGACTAACCTTTATTTTCTTTATTTTCATCAGGGAGTTTCGGTGGCCAGTCAATGGTTATAAAAGGCTGTGTCTCTAAATCTATCTGTGATGCTGAAACATCAGTTCAGGATGTTCAGGGAGCCTCATGTTGTGAGGGGAACCTGTGTAACGGTGCTCAGAGCATCTCTCAGAGCTTCCTGTTCCTCTGCTGTTCTCTGATCTCCTTCATCCTGCTGCACTGAATCCAGCAGCTCTTCACATCTACAATCAGACACACTGCACTGAATATAGAGCTTGTACTTTCTCTGTACTGTGCATATTTGGTGTGTTTCTATGATTTTTTTGCTGAGACATTCTGATGTGATATTTTATGAATTAAAACCTTTCAATTAATACAGCGTGTCATGCTGTAAAAAATCATTACTACAATTTTTTTTAATTTTTTTAATTCTTAAAATAAAATATAAATTAAATGATCATTATGTTCAGAATAAGCATGTGTGATAATTATTTAATTATTCAAACAAGTTAAACTCTTTAGTTTTTATTCTGAGGTTTGTTTATAACAATATCTGCATTCCCACTAAAAGGAATGCTGTTCAGTTACAGATCACAAAGGCAATAAAGTAAAAAATTTAGATATATAGGCCTATGTTGAGAAGTAATATTTTGCAAATACATTTGTCAGTATTTCTCACTCAGTATATTTTATGTAGCTGCCAAGGAGTCAAGGAGAAGAGTTGACAAAAATTTTATAAGTTGGTTTGTCAATTATCAACAAACGTTGTCCAACATTGTTTCGAAAAATAAAGAAAACAAACACAATGTGCTTTCTGCCATCTTGGTCTCTGTGAACTGGAGCGGGTCCTAAAACTGAACTGAAATGCAGCATATAGACTTGCCTCACAGACATTAGAAATATCTCTATAGAAAGATTGAATGTAAATGTATAATTAAGGAATTAAAACATTTTAGGCAGGTGGGTGGTAAAAAATATCACATGGAGTAGCCTATAAATGATACATGTAAATATAATGCAGTGTAGGCCTGTAAATTCATAGACAATTGCATTTTGGTAAAATATGGCTTAAATGTTTGGCAAAATTATAACTGAAATAACAAAAGTTATTTGCAATCATCTCTGCAATGCACCATTATAAAAATGATGAAATGTAATTTTGGCAGGAGCACGTGAGCTTGTCTGATTAAAAAAAAAAAAAAAAAGCTTGCAACTCCATCTTGTGGAAAGAGGCTAGAGAACAGGGAGATCAATAAATGATTTTAAAGCAGATAATAAATCATTCAGTTTTAAACCTTGCAGTTTTTGGTTGTATAATATAGGGCAATATGACATTGTAATGTAATTCTTGAGATGGTGGAATTTAGTCTGCTTAAACAAATGACCTTAGAACTTCCCTTTTCGCTTTAGCTGTTATTTTCACAAGATCTTGTTTCTGTTTATGGCCAAGACACAAACATAACTGCTTTTCTTGCATCAGCTGCAGAAAGTTTGAGCAGATAAATGATCTGAAACTAGTAATATTAGGGTTATCCACTATACTTTGTAAAAGTCTGTTGTCTATACAATCAAATCTGTTTGACTCTTTCTTTGTCAGAGAGAGAACTCAATTCACATCAGTGGTGTAGCAAAATCTGTTTTATTGAATACAAAGTGGACTGCATCTTCATGGTGGCCAGCAATATGCCAACACGACTATCAAGAAAACAAACAGAGCCTGTTCGACTTTGGCCGTTTAGCAGTGGCATTGGAAATAAGTATTGTGGGTGACCAGCTTTGTTTATTAGGAACTCATTATGAAGTATCAAAGTAAAATAGAATTTGACGAGATTTGTCTATAATGCACCCTCATGTCAGCAGCTGAAGTTTTCAGAATAAAATACTAGCTATAGCTCCATCTAGTGGACAGAATGATTGAAACACTCTCTACAGAGAACAGAGCTTGACTTTTGTTTGCCACCCTCCTTATTGACTGGTTTTAGCTTAAAAGTGAGTGAATGATTGTAATAATGACCTTCAATAATAACATAACAATGATGTTAAAGTATATTCAGTATGAGTTCAACAAAACACATGAAAAATGACTTGAACATTTTTTATGGGACTGTCAGGATACACAGCACAAAAAAGTGTGGAAACAGTTAATTTAAATTTGAAATAAATTACTACCCACTTACCTTTTTCACTTACAAAAGTTCAACATCCACAGTACTTCTGAAAGCTAAAATCATGTACACTTAAATGAGATAGACTCAATCAGTGGAGTAGCAAAAGCAGTTTTATTCCACAAATAACAGCCACCATAGAGATCACATGACCATCAATCACACAGGAAACAAAGAAGCCTGCTATTAAGATGTATTTGCTTGTGCATGACTCTACATTGATGAATGTCAGTATAAAGTCCAGAACACTGTAATATTAAACAGAAAAAAATATTATTTAGTATAATGCGCAGAGAACATGTTTAAACTTCATACTCAAGAAATTGAATTCATGCGTACATACATTCAATTTCTTTTGATGCTGGTGGCAACATAAATACAATCTTCAACTCTAGGAAGCCATTTCAGACCACTTTTTGTTTTCACACCAGGCATTAATACTATAATAATAGTTTTGGGTGAGACAATGTCTCTTTAAGACTTAAAAAAAAATACCACAAATAATCTTGGTAATTAAAACTTTTGACACCTTTTTCATAAACCAATAGGCCTACTTATATTTTTGAAACCTTTTTGCAAAATTATGTAGTCAGTGGAAAAGATTGGCAATTATAATATAAAACAATGACGTAAAAATAGATAACCGATACAAATAAATATGAAGCAGAGCAAAACATTTTTTAAACAAATTCAGTAACATCAAGAAGTCAATTAAACAACAGTTAAAAGACTTAAAGGTTTGACGACAACGGTTCCCAACGTGGGGTCTGAAAAAATAACGTGGCTACAATGCAAGTGTAATTCAAAACACTTCATGAAATATCTCCTGATCAGTCATCATTAACATTACTGCTGTTCAATATGTGCAGCTCCAAATGTGCAGCCATGGAGGATGGTCTGAAGATCCTAGACAACTGAGGAAAGTTGTGCAGGTTGATGAATGAACCCCAATCACATTCTGGAGTTTAAGGTCCTGGTGTTCTCTGAAACAGCATTCATTTTCATTCACAAATATTAGTCATCACTAAAATACATTCTTGAATATCGTGATCATTCAGTGTATTCTAACTGTGAGTAATGTAAACTCACCTCAGTCTGGACCTTCTCTGATACATCAGAATGACACTCTACAGCTTGATCACCAGACACTGAGATATCAGTGAGAGAAACAAATCATCAGTATATGTGACAGCAGGTGTGAATCAACTTCATCATTGAAAAGGTTGGTGTTATGACAATGGAAAAAAAAATATTTTTCTGTAATCTCTCATCAGTGAGAGAGAATCTAATACAATACTCACGGTCTGGTTTCAGAGCCTCCATGCTGCTCCATCTAACAGCTTTCACTGTGTTCGGATCTCTTGATCTTTTGGATTCTGCCTCTTTTTGTTTATTCTTCATATTCTTCTTCTTGTTTTTCTGATTATCAAACTGCAGTTTGTTGGGCATTATTCTATTCCCAAACTTCTTATGTACAATTCTTCACACAGTTTGTCATATGTCACTGGTGTCAACCAGTGGTGTAGTCCTAAAGAAAAAAGTGGTTTACTATTTACAATCAGTAGATATGGGAATTGTTAGGAGGCCATGATAGTCAGAGGCCAATGGGTAAATTTGGCCAGGATGCCGAGGGCACACCTCTACTCTTTTCAAATGACATCCTGGGATTTTTAATGACCACAGAGAGTCAGGACCTCAGTTTAACGTCTCATCCGAAGGACGGTGCTTGTTGACGGTATAGTGTCCCCATCACTACACTGGGGCGCTAAGACCCACACAGACCACAGGGTGAGCACCCCCTGCTGGCCTCACTAACACCTCTTCCAGCAGCAACCGAGTTTTCCCAGGAGGTCTCCCATCCAGGTACTGACCAGCTCAACCCTGCTTAGCTTCGGTGGGTGACCAGTCTTGGGATGCAGGGTGATATGGCTGCCGACAAGTTTTTATTACAGTTCTATATAATTTCAACATGTTTCTTTGGAATTATATTCACTGTGAAAAGTGCTTCACAGATATTTGAATTTAACGTTTTATGATTTATGATTTTTAGAATTTTTTTTATTGAAGGTTCATCAGAATTTTATGTTTTATTTTTTGCTTTTATACACTGGTTTAGGAAGGCAATTCTGCTTCCTGCAAGTGGATTTTGCAGCATATAGGCAGGGCTGGACTGGGGTTCAAATTCGGCCCTGGTCCTGGACATATCCAGACCATGAGTTCCCCCATGAATGAATGTTTTGCTGGATTGTATTTTTGTCAGATAGAAATGCACTTGACAGTAAAGCAATGATTTTGAGCTAGAATGCAAAAAAATAAGACCTACTTCTAATAGATTCTGTCATCCTTTCCTCACCCTCATGTGAATGCAAACCTGTATAACTTACTTTCTTCTGTGGAACACAAAATAAGATATTTTGTAGAATGTTACCAAACCATTTTGCTTATACCCTTGATTTCTACTGTATGGACAATCTCTTGATTTTCTCATATTATCTTATTTTTTTATGTTCCACGGTAGAAATAAATTCATACAGGTTTGGAATGACATGATGTTGAGTAAATGGTCATTTTCATTTTTGGGTGAACTATCCCTTTAAGAACTTTAATATGTGTAAATAATACACACCTATTTTATATAAAACACTGATATTTATCTTTTATCTGGTTCTTACTGAATCAGCATTTTACTTCTGTTAAAGTTAATTAGAACTAAACATCTAAAGAGAGGAGGTCTTGCTCATAATTAGTAGGTCTATTAGTAAGATGGTGGTCACAAGTAAAACCATGGTAAATTACTATGGTGCTGAACTGACAAGGCTAAGTGTTGGCGTTTTTGTTTTTTTGTTTTTTTCAGCTTACCTCTTCATGCAGTTAACATCGTTGTGGCTGTTTACAGCCAGCATCACTACAGAAGCTTTAATGTTCTCATATATCACACGACTATAACAATAATTCTGTGTCACATCTGAATGGATGAAGCGATTTATCGCTGTTATCACTTTGTGGCGCATGCGCAGCGCTGTGCAGGAGACTGCAGGTTAAGCTTTTGCGCGCGGCCGGATGCATTGCGTAGCGCCGCTTCACACTTTTGGAGTATTTGTTTTTTGCAGTTCGCTGTAATTTAAAAACAGTGCCTAATATGGAGGAGGTCTCCCTCACTTCAGCGATCGGCTCACTACTCGACCGGTCCGGGAATGTCCCGGTGCTCCAGATGGAAGCATGTGAGCGGAGTTCTCTCGCGGACACGCGCACTCCGTCGATGATGGGCGGGGAAAGGTAGAATGACAGAAGTGATAATGCACCGATTACAACAAAGAATCACGAGTTTAAAGGGGAAGCTATATGATAAAGGCAACAAATACCGATATTATTCGGTTGTTGAGGGATGACGTAAGAAGCGCTGTTTCCGGGTTCAAGCCTCAACTGGCTTCACTGGAGAATACGACCTCAGCAGCCGTTTATGAGCACTGTTTATTCATATTAATCATTTAAGCTAACGCTTTCAAACTTACGGTGTGCACTACAGTCTCCGTGCTCACAGCGTCCCAAACACAAATAATTTTTATATTTATTTATTTAGATTTATATTTTCATTGTCTGGCTATCTGGGACTTCGGTATGGAGTTAAAAGGTTAGGATTATAACTTTCTCGGTAGTATTATATATCACATTGTGAGTTTATAGTAGCACCTTTTGTTGTTTTCTCGTGGTATCTGATAGGTTCTCAACCCGGGGGGCGCGAGTAGGCTACAGGATGGGAGGAAAAAAATACCTGAAAAAAAAATTCAAAATTTTTTTTATCACTAAACTACTGTCATAAAAGTTATAGTTTATATATGCATAACTCCTGAATAAAAATTAAAATGTGTTTGGACTGATTAAAAAAAAAATAAAGTTTTGAACAACTTTGATTGGTTTGTCGATAGTGAGAGCAAATGCAGGTGATAAGCGGTTTTATTAAGCGAGTCATTGAGTCGTTCATTTTAAACGATTCATTCAAACGGCTGATTCATCAAGAATGAGACACATGTTTGTGAATGGGTCATTGAATCTTGGACTCAAACGATTTGTTCAAAACACTAAATCATTCAAAACACGATTGAGTGTTTCTGTGAGATGCGCTATGTTGTGATCTTTGTTTGGATTCATCGGATCTATTTTCGCTGCTAAAATAGACCAAAACAGTCATTAGCCTATTTCGTCTAAAATGTATTTACTCAGCTTTCAGATAATGTATAAATCTCAATTAAAAATATAAAATAAAATGACACTTATATGACTGGTTTCATGGTCCAGGGTCACATGTACAGTATGCACACTTTTTACATATATACTATGTAAAAAAAAAAAAAACACTATATATATTATAATATACTAGTATGTGAATATAAAGCATAATAATATATACATGTGCATATATAAATACTCTATATCTATATATGTAAACCTATACAAATATATTGAGATGCAGTTATGCGACTGATGTGCATTATATATGTATTATATATACACGGACTCTATATGCCTCTATAAACTCTCTCAGTGTAAGAGGCAGTTGCTGTTCACATGCACTGACGTTCCCAAAGCGGCTTGGCTTTACGCACAGTGCCCATGAACCCGTTATCAGAGCCCGTGGCCGTGATAATCGACCCCCGTCACGCACGGCACAAACTCACCCATAGCTCGGTTCCCCAGCTCATGGTTTCCAAGCGTTCTTCGCGTAATAATCCACGACTCGTGCGTTCAGATGAGTGTTTGCACTCCAAACCACACAGCAGTGCGTGTCTCTCGCTCCTCGGCTTCTGCGCGAGTGAAAGCGCAGTGTGTGTGTGTGTGTGTGTGTGTGTGTGTGTGTTTGCGTGGGGGGTGGGTGTGTGTCTCCGGAGGCTTCTTGCACTGACTCTCTCTCTTTCTTCCTGATATGAGAAAGGCACCTAAAAAGCAGCGATTCTGCACGCACGTTTCCTCAAAACGGCACGGAACTGCAGAAGCATGATGTTCAAATACAAAAACTCTCTCTCTCTCTCTCTCTCTCGCTCTCTCACACGCGCGCGCGCGCTCTCTGAGAGACAGACGCAGAGCTCGGAGCGCGCTTCGCTGCCCCGGTGACAGCTGCACTCGCGGGAGCGCGCACGCCGTAGAACGGAGAAGAATCGGAAAAAATCGATAAGTTATGATAATTCACTCGCTTGGACAGATGGCGAGCCTGGTCAAAACAAAAAGAGCTGTTATTTAACAAGTTTTTATTTCTCATGGTATGCCTTGTTCCCTTTTGGGTGCTGAAAAGTGCTTTATGCATAAATAAATATTTCATTAATATTTCAAAAAGTGTGATATTATGATCATGTGACATTCGGATAAATATATAGTAAGCATATAATGTATAATTAGTGCTTTGCATTGTCTCATCATAATTATGGAATTGAAACATTTTAGGCAGATGGATGGTAGGCTAAAAAAATCACGTAACGAATTGTAATATTAAATGTAAAATATTATTCGGTGTGATGTGAATGCATTTCGGTTTGTGTTAATTTATGTCACAGAACAGCTCTCTACATTTTGGGAAAACTCTTATAAATGTTTTGAATATGGGGCCTATTTATGTTTACAATATTAACAAGTATTTGCAATCATCTCTGCAATGCACCGTCACTAACAATGATGAAATGTAATTTTGGCAAGAGCGCGTGAATAATGACGGCTGCAGATGACGCTTGTCGGGATAAAAACAAGCTTGCAGTGCCTTCTAGTGGACAGACGCCTTCAATGTGTCTCAAGATCTGAAGAGAACAGGGAATAATGTCTGATTTAAGCGTATTGAAGTTAGTGAGATTGATCCACTGGATCCACAAACTTTGTAAACAACTTACTCTGCCCTAAATCACTAGATTGTCCCTTCAGTTTTGTCCTCTAAAGAGACATTTTAGAGATCATGCTGTTGTTTGGTTAGACAGCTACAGTCAAACCAGTTTCTGCATTCAGTCAAACCAATAAATTACAAATAAACTAATTTTAACATCACAAAACATTTAATGATATTGAAATTATTAATAATATTAATATTAAAATATTACTGAAATCTCACATGTGATTATATACAAATTAAAATATGGGGACAACATATTTGTATGTTTTTGTTTTTTAATTGTTGTGGGTTCCATATTTAAATATCATAATTAATAATTACAGTGATGTTTGAGGATTAAACTTAACTTAGTTTTTTAATACAATCCAACAAAAATGACTCTATGAAAAATAATTAATTATAATATTGCAAATAGCAAACTTAATCAAAACAGTATTTCATCAAAATTAATGTGTTTACGAAACCCATTAAAAATAAAACAATAAATGCGAGAACATGTGATAGACTAAAAGTATAGGCCCTGTTTATAAATGGCGGATTGCTTTACTGCAGCAACAAACGCAGGTGAACATTTTAACTGTAGGAGATCCTAAAAGTCCTAAAGACTGTGATTAGTTCGAATAATAGGTTTAAGCTGGGCTGCGTTCAGCCCCGACAAAACGTTGCAAAACGTTTTTAAACAGAAACGGTGGTGTGTTGAGCATCCTGTTCTGATGACGCAAGAGATGCATCTATGGTAGCTGAGAAGGCCATTCTTTGTGTTTTTTTGAAGAATTTTCAGAGCCTGATGAAATCGGTATAAATATGTGTTTAACACTGCAAAATACACTCGATGTTACAGTCACTGCCCTTGCCCTTCAGAATAAAAGAGAACATCCCAATCCAGTGAAGGGATTTGTGGAAACTGTGGTCCCTAATTATTGTGATCCAACATTGCCTCGCATTTCAGGATGAAAAGACAAACATTTCAGGTGAAGAATGATCCACTTCTTACCTCCAAGACTGTGTTATGATCTATATGACCTTATTATTTTTATTGTGAGTATCATTATTGCTGATCACTGTTGTTGTGCTATGATATTGTGATATTCACCATTATATAATCAGATGAGTATTCAAAAGTATATAAAAGTGTCACTCGATAATACAATAGCAAAATATATAAATATGTATAGTATTTTTATGTTACATTATTAATCAGTGTCTAGCACACCTTCCTAAGGAAAGGATATGGACCAGAAGACATTGCAATTGTGCTCTCATTATTTCAGTTTTTTTGCCTTTAATGTAAATAAACATGTGCAAACAATATACTTGCTCTTGTGAATTTATTTTGAGGTTAATTAACAAACCCTGTTGCACACGTTTACAGGAAACATGTTGTTCAACCCGGAAACGTAGCAAAACTGCTCACCGGTTTGAGCTTGAACGTGCCCTTGGTTTAATTAGGGTTGGAGCTAAATTCTTCGGGACAATATAGATTAGCACTCTTGTTTGTTTCTGCCCAAATATCAGGAAGCATTTTGAATTTTGTTGTCATAGTATTCAGTTATAATAATCATAAACACTGTTTTGTTTTTAGCTCAGATAGTTTTACTGTATACTGCATTTTGTTATTCTTCTAGTTATTTACAGCAGCAAATGAACCGGAAGTTTCGCACAATCACAGAAAACATCATACTTCTGCTTGGCAAAATACACTGGATGTTTACTGCTTACAGCTGTTGATGTAATTCTCAGTTTTGAATGCAAACCAATTGTGATTTTTGTAGCAGGAAACAATACACAGTAATGTTTTATTTTCATTAGCCCTAAATTTATTAAATTAATAAACATATTGATAACCAACAGTGCAAAAAGCCTAATTACGTTTTGCACCGAAATAGTTGAAACAACCCCATTTCAAGAAAAGTTGGGAGGAAACAGCTTCTTTCTAGAATGTGTGATTTGTTAATTATCTTTACTTTACTGACAAATGCTCAAAGAAAAGCTCTCCAGTGTCTTCACTGACCAACTCTGTTTTGTATTTTGTAAATATAAACAAATCTCACTTGATACAGGATTTGACCCGCTCAGCAGTCTGTGGTCATCTTATTCTCTTCTTCATGAAGTGCCATATATTTTCAATAGGAGACATGATCTGGACTGTTCAGTTCACTTATTGTGGAATGTTTAAAAACATTTAAAACAAAAAAAACAAAAATCATTATTTTGCATTGTATTTATTTATGCTGCATCCATCCAAATTTGTTTACATTTACAAAACAATTAAGTTGGTTAGTGAGAACACTGTACATATTTTCTAGTTTAAATTGTATGTTTAAACGGTGCAGTTGGCCTGAAATGTTTTCTTAAACTGCTTCTTGAAACGAGTCAGTAATGAACATAAAAGGAAAGTAGGACAAACAGACACTTTGTTACTTCCATAGTGAAAAAAACGGGCTGTTTTAATATAAATATGTTTATAAAACATGTAAACATTCATTTATAATACTTCAGAAGACTACTCATGCCACTGTGTGCATCCTCTCACACAGCATGAATCTAATCCACAAGTGCTCCTACAAATACATGCATTATAAATCCACAATATTTTGATTTGTATGCTTGTATACAATACAATGTATCTGTAATTTAATGCACACATAAATCTGTGTCAGCTGCGTGATGTCCTTCAAAAATACTTTCCAACTGACATTTGCGCAACAAGCAAGACAACTTGTACAGTATTTTTTGCATTTTGCATGCACTGATTTATTCAACAAGATAACAAATGTTGAAAAGTGATTCGATTTACAATATTTAAATGCTCTTTGTAGAGATTTACAAGAAACATCATGAATGGTCTCCCTAACAATACACATTTACATGTCCATATTTGCATTGCAAAAGTTTTAACGAACATGGACAATGTGAGTTTAAATGTGATATTGAACGTTTTCTTGAGTCTGGAAGCTTTTTCATCCAAAATGAATAGATAAACTTATTTAATGGTTTTATTGCAGCATGACTGACTAACATACAGGATGCAACAGGGCTGAAAATAAACTATTGAAAAAGAAATTGCCACATACAGTATCATCTGTATTTCTGGTTGTATTTCTGATTCTAGTTCTTACCTGTGTTTAGTCCCGGTTTCTATAGTTTCTATATTGATTCATTGTTTAGTCTCATCTGTTCCCTTTTTCCTCCCTCAGTTAATATTTATTTTTCCCTGTTTGGTTCAGTTTTTTGTCAGTCCTTCTTTTGGTTTGGCTTGCATCGTCCCTGTGTTCCAATATGGGTTTTGTTTTCATTTAATAAAACTGTGTAGCAAATACTCCCCGAATGTGACAGAAGAACAGACTTAAAAACGTGGATCTAGCAGTGGTTCAAACCTCCTCTTCACCCATAGAGATTATTTTCTCGAGGATCACATGAGTATCTTTTTTTAGATCTGGTGGTAATGTCACAAATCATCTGTGTTGGATTCACATAATCTGCTGTTATGTTTGCAGTCAAGGAAGATATAAAGATGCTGATATATGCTGATATGATGCTGAGGTATCATACTTTACTAAAAGCAAAATATAGGAGATCTTATAAAATATTTAAGAGTGTCAGAAACAGAAAAAAGAAGTGTGTGCAGGTGAAGATCATGCATCTATTGTAATCCTTTAACGTTTGGCTCATTGTAACACTGCCATGTATTTAAGTGAAAAGATCATAGAAACTAATATTGACTTGGGTTTTCAATAACATTCCATCCTCACCAACGAAATGTACACTGATGCCAAGAACCTTTTTTGTCTAAATGGTTCCAGAAAGAGCCTTGTTGTTTCACAAAAGGTTCTTTGTGGTGAAAGAAGTTTCTTCAGATTATAAAAAGGTAAGAAAGAGATGGTTCTTTAAAGAAACTTTGACTGAATGGTTCTTTGTGGAACCAAAAATGGTTCTTCTATGGGATTGCTGTGAAGAACCTTTTAAGCACCTTTATTTTTAAGAGTATAGGTAATACCTGAATCACTCTACAAAGTATGTATGACTTCTGCAGAACATAAAAAGATTCTTTAAGGAATAATGGGGCCCTGACAACATTGAACCCATGGCTTTCATTTTATGTACAAACTCACTTTAAGATTTGGTAGGCTGGTTGGTTTTAAGTAGCTATAATTCCTTAAACCTCCCTTTATAATTAACTGGCAAGTAAATGATCTAAGCTAAAGTTTCATTTTCTAGTAATGTCTACTTTAACCTTTTATTTTCTCATAAAGACCCTCCCTTTTCGAAGGCTATAAAATGAGCACTGAAACAGGTGTGTCACTTCATTCACCCCCTGATCAAAGATGGATCTGCAAATCTCAGTTTTTCTTCTGTTCATTCTTTTCACTGCAGGTATGAAGACAAAGAGTGTTTGTAATGTTATTGAGTACAAATACAGATCACTAACATCTCTCTCTCTGTTTTATTACTAAAGGACACTCTCTCAGCTGTTATGAGTGTATGGGTCTGACGGGTTCTTGTGCAAATCAAAATGTAAAAACATGTCCCAGTGGATTTTCAAAGTGCATGAGTTCAACAACAGCAGTAAATGTTGGTAAGTCTAATAGGATGGATTGAAATTCACTGATGACTGATGGAGATGCTGGTGTTTTTTTTACTGGTGCTGTTTCACTGGAAATCTGTAACTTCTTATAGAACTGCTGATTTCCTCACAGAATTTATGATTGTAATCACAGAATATTCAATTTATATTTCTGCCACTTAATTTGTTTCTCTCAGTTTTTTATGCACATTATAGTTTGTATTAAATTTGAATCAGTTGAGATTCAAATGAGAAAATGCTACATTTTGATGTTTATAAATATATTTTTTGTCAAAATAATGTTGAACTGGTCTTTCCTGAATCATTCATGTTTTAGGTAACAACGGTGTTAAAGTGAAGCTTAAAGACTGTGCTGCTGACTGTGCAAGTGGATCCATGAACTTCGGCTATGCAAAGACATCTTTAACGTGCTGTAACACAGACCGGTGTAACGTCCAAGACACTCCAGGTATCAGGCTTTATTGACCATAAAATAAATAAATCTTTAAGGTCAATACTCATTTTACTTCCAAAGGAGATCAGGAAATACAAATTATACAATACAGAGTGCAGCTTGTCAGTTGTGAATTTATTGATTGGAGCAGCTAACAGAGTGTTATTTCATTACATGTTATATTTTGCACAGAAGATAAAACAATGCTTGTTTTTGTCCTGTAGATCCCCCTATTGTCCCCAACGGAAAGACGTGTTACTCTTGTGATGAGAAGAGCTGCTCAAACATATTGAGCTGTTCGGGAAGTGAAGACCGCTGCTTTAAAGCAACAGGTGAGAGTCATTATTTTTATCTCTCTGATGTTTGAGATCACATACAGATCACATTTACCAGTTTCCAACTTAGACTAACCTTTATTTTCTTTATTTTCATCAGGGAGTTTCGGTGGCCAGTCAATGGTTATAAAAGGCTGTGTCTCTAAATCTATCTGTGATGCTGGATCATCGGTTAGAGATGTTCAGGGAGCCTCATGTTGTGAGGGGAACCTGTGTAACGGTGCTCAGAGCGTCACTCAGAGCTTCCTGTTCCTCTGCTGTTCTCTGATCTCCTTCATCCTGCTGCACTGAATCCAGCAGAAATCAACATCTACAATCAGACACACTGCACTGAATATAGAGCTTGTACTTTCTCTGTACTGTGCATCTTTGGTGTGTTTCTGACATTCTGATGTGACATTTTATGAATTAAAACACTAAAATTAATACAGCCCATCATGCTGTAAAATAGTCATAAATCATTACTACAAAAATGTTTTAATTATTGTTTTAATTCTTAAAATAAATAAAAAATTAAATTATCATTATGTTCAGAATAAGCATGTGTGATAATTATTTAATTTAACAATATCTGCATTCCAACTAAAAGGAATGCTGTTCCATTTAACAACATTTACATTTAATCATTTAGCAGACGCTTTTATCCAAAGCGACTTACAAATGAGAACAGTAGAAACAATCAGCTCAACGAGAACAACAACGGTATACAAGTGCTATGACAAGTCTCAGTTAGTGTAGTACAGAACACGTAGCCAGGGGGGTTTTTTTTTTTTTTTTTTTTTTTTTTTTGGTTTGGAATATGATAGAAAAGAAAAAAGGTAAGTACTAGTATTAGTTGGTTAAGTGCAGGCGAAAAGAAATGATGAGTCTTTAGATGTTTTTTGAAAATGAGTTTAAAGACTCAGCTGTGTGAATTGAGATCGGGAGGTCATTCCACCAGCTGGGAGCAGTCCAGGAAAAAGTCCGTGAGAGTGATTTTGAACCTCCTTTGGGATGGCAACACAAGGCGTCGTTCACTTGCAGAGCGCAAACTTCTGGAGGGTGCATAAGATTGAACTAGTGAGTTTAGGTAAGGTTGGCGCCGTGCCAGTGGTCGTTTTGTGGTAGGGCAAGCATCAGTACCTTGAATTTGATGCGAGCGGCTACTGGTAGCCAGTGTAACCTGATGAGGAGAGGAGTAACATGGGCTGTTTTTGGCTCATTGAAGACAACCCTCGCTGCTGCATTCTGGATCAGTTGTAGAGGCTTGATAGTACATGCAGGAAGGCCCGCCAGGAGAGCATTGCAATAGTCCAGTCTGGAGAGAACAAGAGCTTTGGACAAGAAAGTTGGGTGGATTGCTCTGACAGGAAGGGTCTAATCTTTCCTAATGTTGAATAAGGCAAATCTACAGGATCGGGTCGTTGTAGCAATGTGGTCTGTGAACCTTAACTGATCATCGATCAAAACTACTAGGTTTCTGGCTGTCCTGGAAGGAGTAATGGTTGACAAACCCAGCAGTATTGAGCAGCTGTGATGAAATTATGGGTTTGCTGGAAGCACAAGCAGTTCTGTCTTAGTAAGGTTGAGTTGAAGGTGATGGTCCTTCATCCAGCTAGAAATGTCACTCAGACAGGCTGAAATGCGAGCAACTACCGTCGGGTCATCTGGTTGGAATGAGAAGTAGAGTTGAGTGTCATCAGCGTAGCAGTGATAGGAAAAGCCATGCTTCTGAATGACAGATCCTAATGACGTCATGTAGATGGAGAAGAGAAGCGGTCCAAGTACTGAGCCTTGAGGAACCCCAGTAGCAAGTTGTTGTGACTTAGAAACTTCACCACCTCCAAGACACCATGAAGGATCTATCAGACAGGTAGTGAGTTAAGCCACTTGGAGTGCGGTTCCAGAGATGCCCATCTTTCTGAGGGTGGACAGGAGAATCTGGTGATTAACAGTGTCAAAAGCAGCAGACAGGTCCAGCAAAATGAGTACTGAGGATTTTGAAGCTGCTCTTGCCAGTCGCAGGGCTTCAGTAACCGGGAGCAGGGGCAGTCTCAGTTGAGTGGCCACTTTTGAAGCCAGATTGATTGCTGTCCAGGAGGTTGTTCTGTACAAGAAACATAGAGAGCTGGTTGAACACAGCTCGTTCGAGTGTCTTTGCAATGAATGGAAGAAGGGATACCGGTCTGTAGTTTTCTAGAAGTGCTGGATTTAGAGATGGTTAAGCATGAGATAAGCATGTGATGATAATTATTAATTATTCAAACAAGTTAAAACTCTTTAGTTTTTATTCTGAGGTTTGTTTATATAACAATATCTGCATTCCAACTAAAAGGAATGCTGTTCAGTTACAGATCATGAAGGAAATAAAGGAAAATTTTTGATATATAGGCCTATGTTGAGAAGTAATATTTTGCAAACACATTTGTCAATATTTTTCACTCAGTATATTTTATGTAGCTGTCAAGGAGTCGAGGAGAAGAGTTGACAAATATTTTATAAGTTTGTTAGTCAATTATCAACAAACGTTGTCGAAACGTTGTTTTGAAAAATAAAGAAAATAAACACAATGTGCTTTCTGCCGTCTTGGTCTCTGTGAACTGGAGCGGGTCCTAAAACTGAACTGAAATGCAGCATATAGACTTGCCTCACAGACATTAGAAATATCTCTATAGAAAGCTTGAATGTAAATGTATAAATAAGGAATTAAAACATTTTAGGCAGGTGGGTGGTAAAAAATATCACATGGAGTAGCCTATAAATGTTACATGTAAATTAATAATGCAGTGTAGACCTGTAAATTCATAGATTATTGCATTTAGGCAAAATATGGCTTAAATGTTTGGCAAAATTATAATTTAAATAACAAAAGTTATTTGCAATCATCTCTGCAATACACCATTATAAAAATGATGAAATGTAATTTTGGCAGGAGCACGTGAGCTTGTCTGATTTAAAAAAGAAAAAAAAGCTTGCAACTCCATCTTGTGGAAAGAGGCTAGAGAACAGGGAGATCAATAAATGATTTTAAAGCAGATAATAAATCATTCAGTTTTAACCTTGCAGTTTTTGGTTGTATAATATAGGACAATATGACATTGTAATGTAATTCTTGAGATGGTGGAATTTAGTCTGCTTAAACAAATGACCTTAGAACTTCCCTTTTCGCTTTAGCTGTTATTTTCACAAGATCTTGTTTCTGTTTATGGCCAAGACACAAACATAACTGCTTTTCTTGCATCAGCTGCAGAAAGTTTAAGCAGATAAATTATCTGAAACTAGTAATATCATGGTTAACCACTATACTAAAGTCTGTTGTCTATACAATCAAATCTGTTTGACTCTTTCTTTGTCAGAGAAAAAAAAAAACAGATGAGCTGGAGTCTTGACCTGAATATGTAATAGATAGCCACTTTAATAATACTAATAAAAATAATGCAGTATGTGAGTTTATAGGGGAAAAAACACAATTCACATCAGTGGTGTAGCAAAATCTGTTTTATTGAATACAAAGTGGACTGCATCTTCATAGTTGGCCAGCAATATGCCAACACGACTATCAAGAAAACAAACAGAGCCTGTTTGACTTCGGCCGTTTAGCAGTGGCGCTGGAAATAAGTATTGTGGGTGTTTATTAGGAACTCATTATGAAGTATCAAAGTAAAATAGATTTTGACGAGATTTGCCTATAATACAACCTCATGTCAGCAGCTGAACTTTTCAGAATAAAATACAAGCTAGTAGCTCCATCTAGTGGACAGAATGATTGAAACACTCTCTACAGAGAACAGAGCTTGACTTTTGTTTGCCACCCTCCTTATTGACTGGTTTTAGCTTAAAAGTGAGTGAATAATTGTAATAATGACCTTTAATAATAACAACAACAATGATGTTAAAGTATATTCAGTATGAGTTCAACAAAAGACATGAAAGGGGACTTGAACCTTTTTTATGGGACTGTCAGGATACACAGCACAAAAAAGTGTGGAAACAGTTAATTTAAATTTGAAAAAAATTACTACCCACTTACCTTTTTCACTTACAAAAGTTCAACATCCACAGTACTTCTGAAAGCCTAAAATCATGTACACTTAAATGAGATAGACTCAATCAGTGGACTAAAAAAAGCAGTGTTAAAAATAACCCAATTGGCAACCCAGCGCTGGGTAAATATTGGACAGAAAAGGAAACAAATAAGCCTGCTAATAAGATGTATTTTCTTGTGCATGACTCTACATTGATAAATATCAGTATAAAGTCCAGAACACTGTAATTTTAAACAGAAAAAAATATTATTTAGTATAATGCTCAGAGAACGTGTTTAGACTTCATCCTCAAGAAATTGAATTCATGCGTACATACATTCAATTTCTTTTGATGCTGGTGGCAACATAAATATAATCTTCAACTCTAGGAAACCATTTCAGACCGTTTTTGGGTTTTTTTACACCAGGCATTAATACTATAATAATAGTTTTGGGTGAGACGATGATCACTCGAAACAAATTATAGTTGGTATAATACTATATTTGTTAAAGTATAGTTGCTATAATTGTATTATAATTGTAATTGTATCACCTGAAATGCACAGTATAAAATGTAAAAACAGAGGTCAATTCAACTTACCAAGTTACCATTGTGGTTAAGTGGACGTAAAAAGTATATCTTTGATAAACATCTATTGCAGCAGGTTTGATGAAAAGTTATTTTTGACGTTTGATGAAAAGTAACATTCACTTGGTCAACTAAAGAGTTCACAAACTAGCTACAAACTAATTGCTATCAAATTAGGCTTTTCTTTTTAGTTGACTTTCATAAGTAATTAATTTCTAAAAGGTCAAATGCTTTGCAATGTCTCTTTAAGAATTAAAAAAAAAAATACCACAAATAATCTTGGTAATTAAAATTTTTAATTTTTAATCCCCCAACGTGGGATCTGAAAAAATAATGTTGCTGCAATGCAAGTGCAATTCAAAACACTTCATGAAATATCTCCTGATCAGTTATCATTAACAGCAGCTGTTCAATCTCTTGAACTCTTCCTTCACACATAGTGCTGTCAAACGATTAATTGCAATTAATTGCATCCAAAATAAAAGTTTTTGTATGTGTGTGTGCTGTGTATATTTCTATAAATTAAAATGTATGTAAATACATGTATATTTGTATTCATATAATTTATATTATATATAAATATTTAATATATAAACATAGCATATAATTCAAATGTGCAGTATGTTTGCTAGAGAAACACAAATGCAGCTCCAAATGTGCAGCCATGGAGGATGGTCTGAAGATCCTAGACAACTGAGGAAAGTTGTGCAGGTTGATGAATGAACCCCAATCACATTCTGGAGTTTAAGGTCCTGGTGTTTTTTGAAACAGCATTCATTTTCATTCACAAATATTAGTCAACACTAAAATACATTCTTGAATATCGTGATCATTCAGTGTATTCTAACTGTGAGTAATGTAAACTCACCTCAGTCTGGACCTTCTCTGATACATCAGAATGACACTCTACAGCTTGATCACCAGACACTGAGATATCAGTGAGAGAAACAAATCATCAGTATATGTGACAGCAGGTGTGAATCAACTTCATCATTGAAAAGGTTGGTGTTATGACAATGGAAAAAAAATTATTTTTCTGTAATCTCTCATCAGTGAGAGAGAATCTAATACAATACTCACGGTCTAGTTTCAGAGCCTCCATGCTGCTCCATCTAACAGCTTTCAGTGTTTGGATCTCTTGATCTTTTGGATTCTGTCTCTTTTTGTTTATTCTTCATATTCTTCTTCTTGTTTTTCTGATTATCAAACTGCAGTTTGTTGGGCATTATTCTATTCCCAAACTGTCTTGCAAATTCCTCTTCACGCTTTTCTGTTTTAAACAAATATTACATAAAAATCGTCAGTTGTGCGTGTTTCTTATGTACAGTTCTCCACACAGTTTGTCATATGTCACTGGAGTCAACAACTCTTTCAAAAATCTTTTCTAAAGAGATCAAATGGAGATTTTTAAGTGACGGGCATTTGAGATTGCCAACACCTGAGGTCAGCAAGTTTGATTTTCAGTACCATAAATGTAGACCACAAACAGTACAATACTGGACCGTTCAGCTGTGAGCAAGAGGACACATCTGGACACAAAGAAGTCACTCTGACTGTCAATATGTCGCTTCAAACTAAAGAGCAATAATAGTTTCACAGATGAATGAGCATGACGGGAGCGCCATCTGGTGGAGAAAGCAAGTCAAAAAACCCGCAGCGAGCCCTACTTTGGTCTTTTTATGGGTTTAATACTTGGGTCTTTTTATGGGTCTAATACTTGGGTCTTTTTATGGGTTATACTAATACTAGGGATTTTATGAATCACATGTATGTGAGAGATGATCGTCGTAAACTCAATTTTAGGATGGTTTCTACGCAACATTTTATAAATGTGGTCCCCATCCAAGCACTCGAAGTGAATTCATATGCATTCACAGGTGACCGGGTTCAAGCCCCAAATATCCACTGACCAAGTGACCACAAGACCTTATGAATTCGCTTCTGCGTCTCAAACTCATCGCGAAACTTTGACAGTGTAATTCATACCACGCTTTGCACTGCATTCATCTAACGTTATTCTAAACACCATGAATAGTTCAGAAACTTTATAAAAATAAGAAACAGACTCACCGTCCATGAAACGCTTTCGCTAAATGCCTGTGTTGCCCCAGACTCCACCGTCCTGTTAATTTACAGCAAGGGGTATATTCTCGTAGACGGATAATCTGCGACTTGTACGCTCACAATCCGGTTCGTGACATGTGATCATACATTTTACTATAAAAGTAAAGAATTCAGGGCCAGGTATTGTGGGTTATATCGTTATAAAAATGTGTAAAAACATTTAGAGTATTTTCAATCTTCAGATCACATCATACCTTAAAAATAACAAACTGAGTTTAAGATAGAATTAAAACGACCTCCTTCTCCTGACTGATAACACTACTCTTGCCTGCTGGTTTTTACTGACAGCTCTAATGAAAACAATTCATTAAATTACTTCTAAAAAAAACATTTCCATTTGTTTTGTAAGTTTGGTCTGAGTTCTTGATGCTTTTAACAACAAATATGACAATCACAGCAACATTGAAAGGCTTCAATACATATTTAGTTTTGTTTGGTTTGTAATTGTTTGTCAGTGTCCTCTATTTATTTCTACATGGTCACAATTTCTAAAAGTTTGAGCACATCAGTTATTAGTATCTACTTAAATTAGGACTCAATGTGTTAAGTACGTTCCTTTTTCCAAGTCGATTAAAGTTAAACAGTCAAGCCTGACTTCTTAACCCACTAACCAGCAGATTAGGGGAACTTGAGCGGGTTTAAGTAAGTATTTATTTGTTTAACATTGACTTTATAACATAAGTCTTTATTACCAGTAAGTTGTAAATTCTTATAAACATACACAACTGGATTTATTTAAGTGCTGAAACGGAATCTGACTCATAAATACCTTTTTTCTCAGATCAAGTTCAGTTACCTCCAGAAATCACAAAACAAAGTTGTTAAACGTGAAAGGATTTATTAGTGTATTTTACTTACAAGTAACTTATACACCAATATCCCAACACAAACACATGATCTTACAAATAAAAAACATCCTTAAAAAAAACTAAATTAACAATAAAATCTGAAAAGATGATGACCAGGTGTTTAAATAAAGGTTAATGGCTATCTCAGACTAAACATATTTTCTTAAGTATTTTCAATGGGAAAAGCAGACTTGTATCCAACACTACACTGAATCTGTCTGAAAACATTACGTACACTTATTTTTTCTCCCACAATACACTGGCAGCACAATAAACTCATGCTGTTTTTCTGGATCAGCTCAGTATGGATTCAGTAATTCATATAAACTGAACTCATCTCATCAGTGATCAGTATTTTTTGTAATCTAGATGTAAACACTAAACAATAAGAACTGTATCTGCCTGCTCCACTGATGTCCAACACAATACTGTGATGAAACAATAACTGAAGATATATGTGGAAATTTCTCAGGTGAGATCACTAAATGTTCCTCCTAACCAATCGGAAGTCTCTCTCTCCTTAAATAATCATAGCTGGCCGGATTAATCAAAAAACCCTTTCGAACTCTGATTGGCTGGTGGTGGCAGGGTTTCTGTTCTGATTGGCTGGCTGCTGGGGCATGTGACCTCTCCTGCGTGGTGGCGCCAGGTACTCAAACATGGAGGTGTTGTGTGTGGAGAGCATGTTTTTGAGGTCAGAGGGCATGGGGTCGGACCAGAAGAAGTCGTGGTTGAGAGCGTCGTCGCTGTCTATTCTCTGAGCCGGATCCAGAACCAGCAGTCTGTCGATGAGGTCCAGAGCGTACGGGTCTTTCACGTAAGCCTTCAGTCTGTCCTTCACCTTACGCTTCTGACCCTTAGGAAGCTCCATCTTCTGATACAGCTCATACTTCTTATCCACGCCGGGCCAAACCTGAGACAGCACAGAATACAGATGGATAAATAAGACTTAAATATGAAACATGGATTCAAGTTTTACATTAAAAAAAAAAAATAGTGATGTGACACTCTAATGCTCTGCATTAACCCATCCAAAGTGCACACACACAGCAGTGAACACACACACACACCGCGAACACACACCCGGAGCAGTGGGCAGCCATTTATGCTGCGGCGCCCGGGGAGCAGCTGTGGGTTCGGTGCCTTACTCAAGGGCACCTCAGTCGTGGTATTGCCGGCCCGAGACTCAAACCCACAACCTTAGGGTTAGAAGTCAAACTCTCCAACCACTAGGCCAAGACTTTCCCATTTCCGAAAAATTTATGATTTTTGTATGATTTATAAAATATGTAAATAAACTTTTTTTTTTAATTACATGAACTCAAGTTTCATATTTATGATTGTTGTACTCATTTTGGTAATAAGTAAATAAAAATTTAATATTTAATTTAATAATTAAATAGTTTTATATTCATGCCTTTTGTACTTATGTTAAAATACATGCAAATATATATTTAAAAAGCCAACTTGAATTTAAGTTCTATATTTATGATTTTTACTTCAAGTTTCATACTCATGCTTTTTGTACTCATTTTGTGAAATATGTAAACAGATTAATGTAAAAATTAGCATGGGCTTAAGTTGCATATTTATGTTTTTGTATTCATTTCATGATAATTTTTTTTTTTTTTTAAATACAAAGAAAAAAAATACTTTAGTATTTGTATAATAATAACATTTTAAGCTCTTGCCTTATATTAATTTGACAAAAACAGTTCAGAAGTGGACACTTTAGACACATAAACATGCAAATATTTAAAGCATCATTTATGATCTGACCACCTGAAGTAGATGTAAAAACCCTGTGTGTGTTACCTCAGGAGTAACAGAGCCACACAGCTGACTAATGAGTGTGAGCTGGTGCTGCTCTGTGTTGCCCTGCATGATGGGGCTTCTGGTCCACATCTCTGCCATGATGCACCCTCCACCCCACAGATCTATGGGAGGCCCGTAGTCTCTCTCACCTAACAAAAAACAAATACTCACAGTGAAAAAACAATCATTATATCCCACTGCAAGTGTTTAAGATGTGTTTTACGTACCCAGCAGCAGTTCAGGCGGTCGGTACCACAGTGTGACGACCCGGTTTGTGTAGCGGTTCCCCTGACTGTTCTTAGCCAAACTAAATGCTCTGGCCAATCCAAAATCAGCCAGCTTCAGAACGCCTTCTCTGGTGATCAGAACATTGGCCGCTTTCATGTCTCTGTGGAGGATCTGAAACAAACACATAAAACACTTCAGTCTGAGACTGGAAGCGTCACAGCGACAACCCTGGGCCTGTTTCTTAGTCACGTTTACATCAGATAATCTGTGAACTGTAAGCCATCACACTGTCTCACCTTGTTTCTGTGTATGTAGTAAAGTCCGTTCAGCAGCATCTGCATCACCTTCTTGATCTCAGCCAGAGTGAACTTAACATTAGCGTTGCTCAGCAGACCAGCGAGGTCGTGCTCACAGAAATCAAACACTAGATAGATGCTGCCCTTATAACGGTTAAACTGAGTGGCTGGAGAGGAAGAGATGAGAAAAATAAACTGTTATAATAATCCATAATCCTCATGTCAAAAGCAAGACATCATGTAATTTAACACACTGTCTATTATTTGAAAAAGGGTGAGTAACAGGAACTCTAGTCACAGTTACATGGACCCAACACTTTTACATGATTACTATGATTGTTATGATTATTATGCTTGTCTAGCTGATGATATTTCAGCAGAGTGTCTTTGACTTTTAAAATTTTTACTCAATTCACTGACTTTTCCGGGTCTGAAATTCATAATTTTAAAATTCCTTGTTTTTCTATGACCGTGAGAATGTGGAGATAAGGACATTAACGCTTTTAAAGCCACATTTGCATGTAAAAAAAAAAACAGCCATGCCATGCATTATTTATGACAGCAGATACACACACCACGGGAAGATTAAAATTAAACATGAATTGTGTAGGTCTTCTTCACCTTTTGTCCTGCAGATCTCAATGAGGTTCACCACATTCTCATGTTTGAGCAGCTGTAAGATCTTGATTTCCCTCAGAGCCGTGATGGGAAACTGAGGAGAAGAGCACAAACACACTTAAATGTGTGACATCTGCATTTAAATCAAGAGTCCAGTAACTGTATAACTTGATTTCTGTGTAGGATGGATGCTACATGTTCTCACCCCTTCTTTCTCATTCTCCATAAGTACTTTTTTTAAAGCCACCTTCTTCCCCGTCTGTCTGTGTTTGGCCTTGAACACCTCCCTACAGAGAGAAAACACATACTTCTAATCCAAAATAAAGAAACAGTTCACCCCGAATGACAATTTGCTTAATATTTACTCAGTCTCAGACTCTCAGGTCATTCATCGAAAACAGATTTGGAGAAATTTAGCATTACATCAATGATAAAAACATCATAATAATCCAGAGGACTCCAGTCCATCAGTTATTGTCCTGTGAAGTGAAAAGTTGTGTGTTTGCAGAAAACAAATCCATTGTGGCCTTTTAACTTCAAACCATCACGTCTGGCCAAAATATGAGTCCATTGTAATGGTGGTGGCCGCCCTAGCTCAAATAAACGCTTTTAAAGAAAATTTTCGGGCGCCAGACAAGATAAATCCTGTCAAAAAATTTTAAGTTAACCCAGGATAGCAAAAAAAAAAAACACCCAACACACAATAATAATAATAATGAAAAAACAGTCCAAGGAATAATTCACAAGGGAAATTTATTCCATAATGTCCATGAGAAAAAAAAAACACATGACAAAAGTTCATAAAAAAAAAACAAAGTTGACAACTTTTCACTTGACACGTGAAGTTGAGATGTACGTGCAGAAAACCCCGTCATTCTATTATTTTCCATAGTGGCAGTTTCACGTCCAAGTTCATTAATAAATTGACCATAGAAAAAGATGAGAGAGAGAGAGAAGGAAAGAAACATTAAATAAAATTTGTTATTGTTTCTTAAATCTGAACAATCCATAATAACTATTCCTCCATTGGAAAAAGTCCATCCCCTGTTGTCCTCTCACATCAAAAAAAATCCACCCACATATGGTGCTTGATCTGTGCATATTTATCTCCTGATTCAGAGACGACTTTTTCACTGGAGACTTAGCCGTAGTAACTTTTTAGCAATTTTTTGAAGTTAAATATATCTTAATGATGGATTTGTTAATTCCAAAAAGAATATTTTGGCTTCACAAGACATTAATTGATGTACTGGAGTGGTGTGGATTATTGTGATGTTTTTTTCAGCTGTTTGGACTCTCATTCTGACGGCACCCATTCACTGCAGAGCATCCATTGGTGAGCAAGTGATGTAAAGCTACATTTCTCCAAATCTGAAGAAGAAACAAACCCATCTACATCTTGGATGGCCTGAGGATGAACTATTCCTTTAATGACAATGACCCCTATAGACAGAACAGCCATTGTCTTCCTCGCAGCGGATTAAATGTATATTACGGTTTATTTACAAGCATCAAATAGGTTTACTCACCCGAAGGTGCCCTGGCCGATCTTCGCCAGCTTCTCATATTTCGAGAATTCATCACAGAAGGGAAACTCGACCCCATCATAGTATTTAGACATGATGGCGGTCTCTCTGTCCGGCCTAAACACACACAATATACACATTTGTGAACCTGGACCACAAAAGCAGTCATAACTCGCACAGGGATATTTTTAGAAATAGCCAACAATTTCATTGTAAGGGTTAAAATTTTTCTTTTATGCCAAAAAACATTAGGATATTAAGTAAAAATCATGTTCCATGAAGATATTTTGTAAATTTCCTACCATAAATATATCAAAACTTAATTTTTGATTAGTTATATGCATTACTAAGGGCTTCATCTCGACCACTTTTTAAAGTATTTCTGAGTATTTAGATTTGTTTGCACCTCAGATTCCAGATTTTCAAATAGTTGTATCTCGGCCAAATATTGTCCTATTGTCCTAACAAACCACACATCAATTGAAAGCTTATTTATCCAGCTTTCAGACTGTGTATAAATCTCAATTTTAAAACAGTGACCCTTAAGAATGGTTTTGTGGTCCAAGGTCACGTTTGCTTTTAAACACTCTTTACCTTCCGATGTTCTTACATTGAGTTAATTATAATTACAACCCTCGTACAGAAGCATTTTGGCAAATTTATGTTTTAAATACACACTATTTAGTCTTTTAAGATGCTGTTTTGGCTGTGTGGGAGACTTCGTGTTCTTCTTTCGGCCCCGACAAAGACAAACACCTAGCCCACGCGCACAAATATCAGCTTTACACCGTTGTTTAAAAGACTAACTATATTTAAACAGCACAAATATGTGCTTGACATGTTAAAGGTAAACAAAATCAAGTTTTTAATATTTTAAATGACTGATAAGAGATAGAATATTATTAAAATAGTCGTACTTATCCCCAGCGCCAGCACTTCCGGTTTTGTCGCGTTGCATTCTTGCTGTTCCTCTGCGGTCCGCAGGACAGATTCAACCGCGCCAAGAAAAACTCTACCGCCACCTACCGCCCGAAAGAGCCGCGGTTATTACATGAAGCTACTCTACTGTCACATGTATTGATTTTTTAATCGTAGATTCAAACTTATTGTGATAAAACGTATTATATCCGGCAAAACCATACCTAAACTCATATCTCATTAGGATAGAAATTGGACATTGTATATGCAAAAAATAAAATAAATATTATTATATATATAATAACAATTAATGCAATATAGACACAAAAGTCTTTGACTTTTTATTCATTTTACACCTGGTATATACAGTACATATAGATTTTCAATAGCACTTTAAGACAAGAGTGGTATGATCTTTATTGATTAAAATTAATATTTAGTCACATTATTGTTATAATTATCCAATCTTTTATGTATAACAAAATTATGTCAAAACCAAGTTAGCGTATTAAAAAATCCAGGTTGCATTTGAAAATAGATTATACACTCTCCTGTCTACTATAGTACATACAATGCTACAAAAAATATAATTACAATAAGATTAAAAACATAAGTCATATTTGACAGTCCTCCATTCCTCTGATGTATAAACACGCACACAAAACACTTTACACATTTTTATTCACTATGAACAGATGTGGGCACCGCAGTGTTGACATGCTTCGAACATCATTTTGCTTCCACTTGTGAATGCAAAATTTCCCATGCATGTGTTAGAAATGACATTAATATTACATCATTAGAGAACCGTGTCTTATATATGGCACAATTATTTCAGCGCAATAAAAAAAACACAAACACTGATGAACAGGCAACCTGACTTTCTATTTCACGAATGGAAAGATCTGGTTAAAAACATCAAAAGTGTAGTGTAAAATAAAAAAGCTTACACAGAAAAAGAACTGAATGCACTTTAAGTACTTTAAATTAAAGTATCCCAACAAAGTAAACATGAACAGCTCAAGTAGATTCGGATTTATGTGCTTTTTACACGAACTGGTCCAATGCTCTTCATGACGTAGAAAGCACGGATTCAAGAAGAAAAGATTTCATCCATGATTTGCTGTGAATTTTGCAGTAACGGTTGAAGGAATAGTTCACCCAAAATGTAAAACTAGCTGACAGTGTACTCACCCTCAGGCCATCCAAGATGTAGCCAAATTTGTTTGTTAATCAGATTTAGAGAATCTGTTTAGCATTGAATCACTTGCTTAGCAATGGATCCTCTGCAGTGAATGGGTGCCGTCAGAATGAGAGTCCAAACAACTAATAAAAACATCACAATAATCCACAACACTCCTGTCCAGCAGTTAACATCACGTGAAGAAAAGGAGGCATGATTATAAAAAACAAATCCAACACGAAGACATTTTAGCTTTAAACCTTTGATTTCAGCTAAAATATGAGTCTATAATATTGCTTCCTGCCTGAATCAGGTAAATAACATGCACAGATCAAGCACCGTTTACTAGCCAGAGCAGTTCTAAACAAATATGTGGTTTCAAGTTAAAACGCCTTCATGATAAATTTTCTCACAAACCTTCAGCTTTTTTTCCTCACAAGACATTAACTGATGGACTGGAGCGGTGTGGATTATTGTGATGTTTTTATTAGTTGTTTGGACTCTCATTCTGACGGCACCCATTCACTGCAGAGGATCCAGTGGTGAGCAAGATTTCTCAAATCTGTTCTGATGAAGGAACAAATTCATCTACATCTTAGATGGTCTGAGGGGTGATTAGACTTTCAGCAAAATTTAATTTTTGGGTGAACTACTCCTTTGAGTGCTGGGACAGAGGGTTCAGGCACTAGGTGGCGCACTTGCTGTGTTCTGCTGGATGTCTGGCACTGTAGACACATGCATATGTCCGTTATGAGTTTAAAGCAGGGTCCAAGTGTTTTAAAGCCCCTCCCACCAGGTGTAAACTACCTGTGATGAGGACGTGTATGTTTACAGCCTCTCGTAGCGGATCGGCTTTCGCGTTTATGCTAGGTTTAACGGGTATGACACATCTGTTCGGGTCTGACAGCACCGAGTCTCTTCCCTGACTGATCCACTGCAGAGCGCTGAGGATGCAGGGAAACACCAGTGTGTGGCTCTGTCTTTCTGGCACCAATGGCAGACCGCCTCCGATCAGAAGCTCCGCCCCTGGCTTCTCCTCCTGGCCATTCAGAACGCGCCAGCTCTGCTGGTTGTCCAGGCAACGTGTGAGCATGTTCTCCACAGAAACGTTAAAGTTCTGTTGGTCTGAAGGACAGAGCGTGTTATTAAAATGCAGAATTAAAAAAAACCTACTTGTAATGCAGCATTCTAATCAAGTTATTTACCTGAAACAATCTTCATGTAAAATTATCAGGAATCTCACGAAAACTCAACATAACAGCACAAGGGAGTTCATTCTAATAGTCTGATGTTAATTTTGCTAAACAAACAACTCAATACTCTAAAAAGCAAAAAACAACAAGGAAACACTTACAAAAATTGGATATGAAAGCACATTTTAAATAAGTTTCCTGAAATATTCTATCAATGTTTCAATAATGAATAAAACAATGAATTCATAATCATGTAATTCAGTATGATTTAATTAAACTTGAATTACATTTTTAATAATTATGTATTTATTTTATAAAATATATTTCACTGATCTTCATGCTAAAAGTTCAATTCATCCATAAAATGTTGCCTAGTTAGGCAGCACTCATCTTAAGACATCTTAAAACTGGGATCACCTAATCACCTAAACTTTGGTCCTGAACCACTCAAAACATCTATCAACCCCTCTTATTGACTGACTAGATCTCATATCATCATCTGCTTCTGGATCTCTTACACAGGACAAAGGCTGTAAGCATCTCTTACCTGCATTACAGGTCGCTATGGCCTCTGTGATGTTTGGACAGAACACAGCAAAATCAAAAAGACAGGGCTAAAACAAAAAACAATCGTTAGAATGCTAAGAATACAAACAAACATGAGTCTGGTTGGCTTAGTGCAGATTAATATGATTAAAAAGTGTGTAATAACTCACTACGAGCAGTTTGAGCATAGCAGCACAGTCTCTCTCTCCTGTAGCGTTGAACAAGAGGACCCTCATCACCGGACCCCTACAAACAGAAAGAGCATTAAACACCAACAAATATTAAACACTGTCAGCTGATTCTGTCTGTTTTTCTATATTCTCAAGTTTCTATTACATGTTTGCATTTAAACTTTTCAGTTTTAAAGTTACAATCATAGAAGTATTTTAGAAAACAGATCGTTTTGGTCCTTATTTACGTTTACACAGTTGCATTATGCAGATGCTTTTATCTAAAACGACTTACACCGCATTCAGTGTACGCATGCATTTTATCAGTTCACAGCTTCCCTGGGAATTGAACCCATGACCTTGTGGTAAAGGGATAGCTCACCCAAAAATGAATTTTAATTCTGCGATTAAACCCAAGAGCTCTCTGACCCTGCATAGACAGCAACACAACTGAAACGTTCAAGGCCCAGAAAGGTAGTAAGGACATTATTAAAATAGTCCATAGTGACATCAGTGATTCAACCGTAATGTTATGAAGCTACGAGAATAATTTTTTTTTAAGCAAACATAATGACTTAATTCAACAATTTTTTTCTGATGTCACATGGACTATTTCACCGATGTCCTTGCTATGTTTCTGTGCCTTGATTGTGGTAGTTTCATTGCTGTCTATGGGAGGGTCAGAGAACTCTCTGATTTTATCAAAAATATCTTAAATTGCGTTCCGAAGATGAACGAAGGTCTTATTGGTTTGGAACGACACGAGGGCGAGTAATTAATAGCAGAATTTTCAATTTGGGGTGAACTATCCCTTTAATAACACCATGTTCTACTGTCTGAGTTAAAAAGGAAGGCCTTCTCACCCTGCATTTCTCTCATGTTGTGGTGCGATCTCGTTGAACCAGCGGACACAGGCCTGCATGCTGCGTGTGGTATGAGCTCCGTCCAGGAAATACGTCACAGGACCGTGTTTTAGTGTTTGATTGCGCCCAGGCCACTCAGTCTCTGCCAGACCTGTGAAAACGTCATATATATATATTACCTACAACTGCTAAATACACTATGACCTTTCCAAGACTGTGATTTAGTAATTTTGTAACCGTAGTGATTAGATATCAGGACAAGTAACCAAAAGGCTGCAAGTTCAAATCTCAAAATAAGCAATTTTAATTACATATTTGAAAAGGTACTTTTGCATGAAATAATTACATTTTAAAATGCAGCAATAACATCCCTATGTAGGCAGCACACATCAAAGAAGTTCACTAGGTTTCAAAAATGAGCTTTTAATTGGGCTGTACAGTGTTTTTCCAGACCTTTTATCATTGCAGGACTGGGCTGGAAGGCTGGAGCTGGACTCACACCGCTGAACTCCACTGGAGATGATGACACGGGATCTGAGGAACAAACAGCTGATTAAAAACACAAACAGAGATATGTGAACTAACCCACAAACTGTCAGAAATACGCACCTGTGAGGAAGTGTCTCTGCAGCCAGGTGTGTGAGAGCTGTAGAGCCAGAGAAGCGTTACTGCGCTGATGATGACCGGCTAAACCCAACCTGAGCGAACCCTCGCTCTGATACTCCTCCAGATCAGGACACACTGATAACGAACACTGAGAGAGAATCAGAGAACAATGTGAGCAAATTAACTGCATTTTGAATTGTGTATTAAGTGCATGTTTGCATTTCTCACCCCAATTTCTTCTGCTCTCTCTTGAAGCACCTTCATCGGCCCATCAGGCTGTTTGACTGTGAATGCAGGAACTCCTGGCTGCAATAAACACATTCACTGAAAATCCCCTTAACATACAAAGTTTTGTATTCTTTTTCCAAATAATCACCTTAAAAATCCCTCCTTTCTGCCAGGCAATTTTCTCAATGGTGTCTCCCAGTATGCTGGTGTGATCTATGCCTAAAGAGGAGATGCCACACACCCAGGAACGCCTAGGAAAAACATTTAAATGAATTAAACCTCAATCACCTTTATAATGAAGCGTATCATTTCGGTCCCATTAGCAGCACCAAATGCAAACACAAAAACATGTTTGACAAAAACATCGACCTGGATAGTTGTGATCTTGAAAAATAGATATTATACACATCACCTTTAACAGTGTCATTTCATCAATCGACAACCTTCCCATTATTAACACAGGATTTGTAGGTTCAGTTTTGTAGTACTTTAATGATTACAAATTATCACACTAAATGGAAAAACACATGAAAAATCTTACAGAAGTGATTCGGTATTTTCGGTCTGAATTAGGCTTTGCATGTATTTGTTTCTTACAAACACAGCTTTTCACTTCAAGACATTAACTGATGGACTGGAGTCATGATGATTATTGTGATGTTTTTATCAGCTGTTTGGACTCTCATTCTGACGGCACCCATTCACTGCAGAGGATCCATTGTTGAGCAAGTGATGCAATGCTCAATTTCTTCAAATCTGTTCTGATGAAGAAACAAACCCATCTACATCTAGGATGGTGAGTAATTGTTCAGCAAATTAAAATTTGTGTGTGAACTATTCCTTTAACGTTTTAGAAAGATTCTGTGTGCAACTAAAGCGAAGGTGTTTTTGAAAAAAGATCATCTGTCATTATTATGTATTCTTGAGCATAAGATCATATAAAATGCAGAACGAGAGGATTTCTTTATTTTCACGGTTCATATTGTCAGTCAGGATCATTACTGATAAAATCATCGAAACTCATGAAGAATGCTGATCAATGATTTGCTTAAAAAGAGAGGAATCTGTCATGCTAGAATTATGAAAAGCCAAACGAATGGAGATTATATGGAGTTCGAACTAGAATAATGCAGCACAAAGAGAGTATTAGACACGCTACACTGAAGCAGACAAGAGAGAGACAGTAAAAACTCAGATTCTCAAAGAATAGTGCTGGGATACCTGATAATATTTGTGCAGTCATACGCTCCACCGATCCCAACCTCAAAGACAGCCAAGTCAACCTGCACAGAGGCAGAGACAAAGACAGAGAATTTAGGTGTAGTTTAATAACCTCAAAGGGATACTCCATCCCAAAATGAGAATTTCATCATTAATCACTTACCCCCATGTCGTTCCAAACCTGTAAAAGCTCTGTTCGTCTTCAGAACACAATTTAAGATAAATTGGATGAAAACCGGGAGGCTCGTGACTGTCCCATTGACTGCCAAATAAATAACAGTGTCAAGGTCCATAAAAGGTATAAAAGTCGTCGTCATAATACTCCATCTGCCATCAGACGTGCAATCTGGGTTATATGAAGCAACGAGAACACTTTTTGTAAGCGAAGAAAACAAGTATGCACTGTTTTCTTTCAAATCAAAGCTAAATACACGTAGAAACAGCACATCCTTGTGCCGCGGGTGACACAGAAGAGCATACGGTGATATGGAGAGACACAGAGGAGACTATTGACAAAGGAATTATTGAATAAAGTCGTTATTTTTGTTTTCTTCGCTTACAAAAAGATCCTCCTTTCGCTTCATATAACCTAGATTGCACGTCTGATGGCAGATGGAGTATTCTGACGACGACTTTTATACCTTTTATGGACCTTGACACTGTTATTTACTTGGCAGTCTATGGGACAGTCACAGGCCTCCTGATTTTCATCGAAAATATCTTAAATTGTGTTTCGAAGACGAACATAGCTTTTACGGGTTTGGAACGACATGGGGGTAAGTGATTAATGACAAAATTTTCATTTTGGGGTGGAGTATCCCTTTTTATTTATTTATATTTATCCCTATATTTATTTATAAGAAAGGACAATAATCTCTGAGATAAAATAATTAAACTTTGACATTGCTGATAAGATGATAACAGAGTACTAAAAAACCAGCAGTCGATCACTATCAAATTAGTTGATCAGGCTCAAATGCTTTAATAAAATAATTACATTTACGGATAAAACAGTTCAGTAATGTTGCTCACCTTCTCCTGCAGAAAGATGTGAAAGGCCAAGATGGTGAGAAAGCGGAAATAAGCAGGCATGCTGCCACCATGGGCATCCTGAAAAGTTAAACATAAACATTATGACAAAGAAAGACTTTAAAAATCACTCATATCACAGCTGTACATTGCCATTTATGAAAAATACATGGATGCAGATTTTCAAAGAGACAATTTAGGTTCTGGTGTTTGAACAAACGGCACTGTTTCTTTCCTCACATGATTGACATGCTGCTGCGATTATGCAATTACATGACCAGATGCCTCGCATTTACACTTAACACAATTAACATGGAACAGATGCGAACGTAACAGAGCAGCCAGCAGGAAACATGCACTCCTTTCATAGGAATTAAAGCATTAAAACTCAAGAACCAGATCTTTGTTTAAAGCTACCACTTCTTCACAAATGCACAAGTAAATCTTGTAAATTTTGTTTCATTTAAATTTTCCTTGACGGTTTCTTGCATCAAAATCATTCATAAAACTATAATTGCAATTATTGATATGTGGAGGTTAGCCAATCACAATAGTGACTGTGATTTGAATATATTCATATTTGCATGCATTAACATATTTCACACTATCATCATATGTTATGGGTTTAGGATTGTGTCATAACCATCATAATTCATGACTGAGCCATTTTTAACATTAGTTTTCAAAAATGGTCTGGTATATAAACAACTTAGGAAGAAGCTTAAGTAGTTAATGTTAGAGAATGCCTACATTGCGTACTGACTTAAAAAAACACCATCCGTCTCACCTTTGTCTCCTCCAGTCGACAATACACCTGCCAGAAGTATTTGGTGAAAAGCTCTTTTCCTATTGGCTGCCCGTTGATTCTGATTCGCTCCCTCACTTGCACCAAATGAGGTGAACTAAAGAGAGAATGCAGAAAACAAACAATACACAAATCAATCTACACAGTAAAGAAAACACAGTCAATGTAACGACTTTACTACAGTGTTTGTTTAAGGCCTAAAAGGTTTTGCTGTGAACAACAGTCAATGATTATGTAAATCATTAAGCTTGAGCTACAGTTCAACAAAACCTAAGACAGACTGATTACATTATTCACACGGTAATAGCTTTACTTTCTCCTCAGAGAGCTGGTTTATTTGAGTGGACAGATCAAGCAAAGTTCAGCATGAACTCATACATGTGTGTGCATGAATAAACAATGGAGTCACGCAACACTTACACTGATTTAAAAACCCTGCTGCACCCACAATCACTAAAGAATGACTATAAACACTGAATTATTTTGACTGGTTATAATACCTGTAGAATCCAGTCCGGAAGCCATAGTTTCTCAAAATCTGTTCTGTAAAGGCACATGTTGAACCCTAAAAAATATATATTTTCAGCATTTTGTTGAACTTTTGTAACTTGATGAAAAGTTTAACTGCTCAGTTAAAAGGTTTACCTTTCCTTTCGTTCCAGTTACGTGAATAATATTTAGCCGATCAAGTTCGTCTACCTGAGGACAAACAGGATACATCAGAGCATTTTGAACGGTTATTTACAAAACATATTCTAATTAAAATATGAATGTGAACATGTTTTAAGAAGTCAAGATGAGGAAGAGCTTGTTTTCACGATACAAAGCAGAGTTTAGTTGTTTCTGGTTGCCAATGAGCGCTCACAGTTAAGCAGATATTAACTATAATGGCTTTAAATGTATTTTATAATAGTTTTACACTTATAAGCATTATACGGTTTAAATAATTTGTCATTTATATTTTTTAGTCTTTTGTTTTTAATTTAATTGCTTAATAATGTCAAGTGTTTTATGTGCCATCATAATTAAAAATCCGTCGAGTTGCAATTAAAAAGAAAATAATGAAATGAAATTAAGTACCTTTTATTTGTAAATTATTCAATTCACTGGATCTAGATGCAAGCATGACCACTTAGTTACTTAAGCTCCAAAAATATACAAAGGCTAAATCAAAGTTTTATAGAAATTATTACCGTATTTACTATTAATTTTGTAATTAAAATACAGATTGGAACATGTTTCAACAAGTCAAAATGAGGAAGAACCCATTTGTTATAAATCTTATCTTTTGTTTTGTGTCCATCAAGTTGCACATAAAGTTATAATTTTCCAAAAATGAAACAAAAAATCTCTTTCATTTGCAAAGTATTTAATTTTCCAAAAATAGGCATTGCCACATAAAATTCAAAAATATACAAAGGCTAAAGCAATGTGCTTACAGAGATTTGACGTATGCATGCACACTGACATTTATTGATGCATAACAACACTGATATTTAAAAATGTAAATAATTTTTACACAGTGTTGTTCTTATTCACAGAAATTGTATATTATCAGCCCACTAAGCTGTAATTAAATCTCTTAATCAGCCAAGGAATGAATGATTATTGGCTGAGACTGATATCAAAATGCACAAATAACATTAATGCAGTTACTGTGATATAAAAGCACCCCTACAGTCATATAATGATTTTGGTCATACCATTCACGCCAATCATGAGTCTTTTAGTGTTGTGAAGCTGATACCTTGAGTCCTGCCCGCTGGAGGAAGCCTCTCATGGCCTGCAGCTGGAGCTCGGGGTGACCTCGCTCTCTCTTCACCTGCTCCAGCGCGCTGGCGTTCGTCTGGAGGGTGTTGAGGGTGCAAACCGCATCCTGAAACACATTCATAACTCCACAGGATCTCAAAGACTTCATGCCATCTCAAACACCAGCTCTGGAGCTCACAAAACTCTCATGTTTACATCCCATCCAGATTTACAACTCGCTATTTAAGTGTAATTTTGAGCTGATTTTCAGAAGATAGCCAGATGTCCATGTGAAGCTTTAGCCTCTGCAAAATAAGGCTTTACTAACAAAAACTGAACTTCTGAACTCTTTCATAATATTTAGTCAATGTTTAGCCAGAACATCTGGTTTATGTAGTACAATCATATTACAACTGTCAAACGAAAACCTAATGTGTTTTACTGCTGAATGTTTTGTTTGTTTGGTAAAAGTGATATGAAGAATCATACCAGGCAAAATATAAACACATATATTGATGATCACTTATTAACAAAAGAGAACGTGCTTGACTAGTGACGTAAGATTAGGCAAATCTAGTCTAGTTCTGATCTCAGAAAAAGACATGCAAGTAGTTTAATAAACGTGAGTATTAAAATTAGTGCTGTCAAACGATTAATCGATCCTAAAAAAAAATTTTGCTTACATAATAGATGTGTGTGTACTGTGTATATTTATTACACACACACACACACATATATATAAAAATACAAACACATTCAGTATATATTTTGAAAAACATTACATGTATTTACATGTCATATAACTTATCTTGTGTATAAACATATTTAATATATAAACATAACATATTTTTTTGAAATGTTTACATGCATGTATGTGTATTTATATAAGCATATTAAATATACACAGTACATGTACATATATTATGTAAACAAACACTTATTTTGGATGCGATTATTCACGATTAATCGTTTGACAGCACTAATTACAATACTTTTATGTTCTTAAAATCTTCTATTCTACTACTATGCCATGTACATAATAACATAACATAAAATATAAGCAAAGCATTCAGTAATTGTTATTTTACTGTCTTTTTCATTTCCCTTCATGTCCTATATTTCGAATATAAATTTCAAGAAAATCTACATAATCTCCAGCATTATTAACCTTAAAGAATTAAATTCAGCATTTTGTCAATATTCCAGATGTTAACATTTCTACCAATAAATCTTTTGTGACACTGACTAATAATACTTGGTCAGATTTGACATCTACTGTATTGACTGTCACGTAATTCTCTAATAAACAAACGTAAGAGATAAAAGAACAAAACTGGATCTTTTCTACACTCACATAATCCTCAGTTATGGCTGCCTGAGCACATGGCCTTTATGAAAGTAAGCAGAATATATGGCAAGCTGTTTTGACAGCTATTGCTATTACTAGTGTTTATTTTTATGTTAATTGTTTTCTTGTAAAACACTAGTAAACAATCCAGCTGTGACATTATAGCACTATTATTCATTAAATCCTAGTACTAATTTATCTGCTATTGTCCAAACAGTGACAACTTTCTATTCATTTGTTATTTGTAACCAGTAAGAGTTGTTTGTAATTACCTGCGACTAGAAGCAAAGAAATAAGTTGCATCTCATAAATAAATGCTAATAACTTTTTTATTAATAAAAAAGTTTGTTACAGATAAATGTTATACGGCTTGCCATAAGAATATGTATTGACGTCAATGGAATGCACTTTAGCCATGCGCTCATTACGCGGAAAAAAATTGCCGCTCTTTGATTTTAAACTCTAATGGTTGATGTAACAACTGTCAGTTACGAATCAGCCGCGTGCGCTGGATTTACCGCGTTATTTTAGCCGAGGCCCCAAAAAAAGTCCAAACAAAAACGCACAAACTCAACAATTACTGTTAATAATTTCCATAGATACAGTACACATGATAACATATGGACGCAGTATGCGTTACCTGGTAGTCCATTCTTCGGAACTGCGGAGCCGCTTTGGTGCTGTAGAGTCTCACTGACAGCTCGGTGACTTTGGTCCAGTGTCGGTTGCGCGCGGAAAACTCGCTACACGCGCGTAAACGCTCCAGCACGCGGAACAGTCGCAGCATGGTGACCCAGAGAGAGCAGGAAGCAGCTCCTAATTTGGGTAGTTTTCCTGTCACGCCTTCTTCCTGCTCACCATACAGATTTCACTGTGTTTACTATCGCCAGCGCGAGCGACAACAATTTGGCGCATTCGATTAAATATAGAGAATTCAGAGATGCTTTGTGATTCGAGGAATTCAAGGAGGTTTAAAAAGTCAAGAGCGGTTAGTTGAGTCACCGTGACATTTCCAGTTCGCTGTCGATTCAGACCACTGTTTCAACCAGGCTGCGTGTTAATGGGCTCAGAGAAACACGGCGCGCGGCACAGGTGCATGTTTTAAAAACGGCATTTCTCTGGGTTGCCATGCAGCGCTGCTAAACGCTTCTCACGTGTCAGCTGTCTTCAAGAGCCAGCGCACACCTCACACTGCGCATGCGCGCTCTGCCTTATAGCGACGCAGCACCGCCACCTACTGGACAGAGCTGGATAGAAACGCGTCATTTATAAATCAGCTCAGATATCAAGTTTTTATAGTTTTGTATGTTTATTTTTAATGTAATTTAAATTCTCATTAGCAATTATACTTTGGGAAATCATCAAAACATTAAAACATTCAGACCGGAAGAAAATGTAACTAATTGAATGTTTCATTGCATTTAAAAAAAATAACATTTTAATTTAATTTTTAAATTATTTTATTTTTAACACTTTGTTTTTAACAAATGTGTTGTGACAAAATTAAATTAACATTTATGTACAATAATACATTTTACAAGTGTTAAATGAAGGTTGTCAGGGTTCTCAGCTTTGCTTCTGGAGAGAACGGAAAACATGATTTGAAGCAGGAATAAGAGTCTCTCTTGTAATTTAACTAAATGGCCAGCAGATATCGCAAGAAGACCTCTGATGCCTGAAGACCCACATCACATCACATAAATAGGCCTTACAAAAATTCAAAACTTCTAATGCTCTTAAAAATATTTTAACTGTTTGTGAAATTAATTTAGAACGGTTTAATGACATTGTAATTAGGGTGAGTTAATCTACTTCATTGTTAATTGTATTTAAAGCTGCAAAACTTCACTTACAGTGTTCAAAAAGCCTCTATATTATCAAATTCAACTTTAAATATAGTAATCCGACTTAAAAATATCGTGTTAAATGTCATATAACCTCTCATAATAAAGTTGAAATTGGTTAAATTAATTTTTATTAGTTAATGGAATAAAATATTTTGCATGACTTGCTGATCGTGGCCTATAATAGAGCTGAACTATGATAAAGAGCTACATTACTGTTTTTTAAAGTCTTAATGGTGTTAGTAGCCTAATAAAAGTTAATCATAAAGCTAATAAAATATTATTTTCTAACTTTTAATCGAGTTATAAACAATCGATTCCACATAAAAATATACATGGGGTTACCTTTAGTATCAAGGGGTGTTGTGGCATAGTGGTCAATGAAGGGAAAAAGTATTCATATCAATATAAGACCATAAAAATTGGCCTTGTTTAGGGTTGGAATCACTATTAGGCCTTTTCTCTAAGCATCTGTCGGTTTACGTCTTTTAAATAATACAAAATAGAGTGTCTTTACGTCAGTTATGTGGAGTGAAGAATCTGTATGACTGATCCAACATATAAAAGCTAATCTGAAGGCTCGATTCCAGAGGTCTTACTCTTTGCTATACAGTGACCCTTGGGTTAATAGACCAGACGTGCGTTTGCATACATCCCAGCACACGACAGAGAAGGTGAAATTCGTGAGAAAGGCCACATATCAGGAGATGATCAAAGTAACTACTAACCACTCCGTATTAAAGTTGTCCAAGCATGTGATGACATTTAGTCCGGTGTGACAAGCCTTTTAGCTTCATTACGTGCTAAATCCATTCCCGTGATGAGATCCTGAATTACTGAAATGGAAAGTATGCGAGTTTCAGCTCTGGTTATCTTCTTGGAAGATGGTGATAGCGAGCAATTTAGATAATGACCAGTCATTCTGCCGTTTATCCGCATGTAAACACGGTTTATCTCAGTGAAACATGTGCTTAAAAACGATTAGGAGGAGGCTAGATGTCAAGATTTTGTCAGAGAAGTGCAAGAAATGAGAATGCGGTGTTATGTATTCAGTTCTGAGGAATGACTTGAAGATGAGAAATTACAAGGACTAGAACACGGTGCCTCTGGGCTTTTATCCAGATTAGACCCAGATTCCCATTTCAGGTTTTGTTGTGTAGCGCGTTTGGCTTTGGCCTGCAGCCCTTTGACCTCAGAGGGAGAATTGGAAAGGTTTATTTTTACCTTTAGTTAACTAGTTATGCTACTCTGACTATATTCTTTATGTAGATTTGTGTAATCTATTCAAGATTATGGCTTTAAATCAAACAAAATAGCATCTTTATTTCATTTGTGTGTAGTGAAGTATACATCCAACACATAAAAGCTCATTTGAATGCATCACACCACCAGAAAGAGGTTTAATAATTGCTTTAATTTGCCCATCGCCTCACAGTGCTACAGGGTGATTCCCTTTTACAGAACAGCGATCAACTGTTAATCTCATTATTGCCTGTAGCGTCATAATCAGAGTAAGACAGCTTCCAGAAGAGAATTAAGGACAATAAATGCATCTCAATATTAGGTTTTAAAAAACAGCATCTAAAAGAAATGATTTATTTCACACTATATGCATCTGGCTAAAACAGTTCAGTCCTTGAAACTGCACAGGCAATGCGATACAATCAAAAGAAATGGAAGACATTATTGATCAGAGATGATGATGATGATGATGATAAACAGATCTATGTACAAACACTGACTTGTGTCTCTAAATTCAAGTTTTAACGACTGTGGAGTTTATATATATATATATATATATATATATATATGTTGTGATGTTTAAAAAATATTCCACACCAGATTTGCAGACTGAAATATCCTTGTGCTGAACGTCTTAATGGCAGTATTTAAGTTCCCACAAACACAAAAACAAGGAAATTTGCATATTGCTGTCACTCGGTGCAGCTGTTCCACATTAAATCTCATTTATTGAGTCCTTACACCTCTCAATGTTTCATCTCAGTATAAAAGACGTCGCTATCTACAGCATTGCTTCTTTTTTAAAAAAAAGAAAAAGTACAATAAAAATATCCATATAATAAAATCACCATAAATCATCTGCTTCATAGTAAATACATTGAACACAATCACATCGAAAGTATCCACCCTGTTATGGATTGTCATTTATGAACGAAGAAACAGATCTGGAGTCACAAAAGGGCAGAGGGAATTTAGTCAAGAGGCATCAAACACGGTTCCCGCTCTTCCAGTCACGTGACTTTAAGATTGCCGTTGACATCCGGTACACGCTGCATAGAGAAATGCTTCACTCAAACACAGAGTGCCTGGCACCTACAGTCCATTATAAGAGGTAGAACTAGAAAATCATAATCATTGTATTCATGAGTGTTTCCCACTTTAAGTGTCTTGTTAAGAAGAGGAAAAAGATTTGTCTTTAAAACTGCAGTTTCCCTTACTGGGATAAATAGTTACGCCCACCATTGTATACGCTTAAATACACTTCTAAAAGACTAAAGGTTTGAGTTTTCGGAGAAAAAAAAAACATACTAAAGGTATCAACGAAAACTATTTAAGCCTGTTTATGCAATTGAAAAATAAATATGGTAATTGCAGCCTTTTATCTCACGATTCTGAATTTGTTCTAGCAATTCTGTTTAAATCTCACAATTCTGACTTTTTTTTCTCAGAATTATCTGATAAAAACTCTGAGAATAACAGTCGGAATTGTGAACTATAAAAGAAAAAGATAAAAATGAGAAGCTTCCATAGAAAAGTGAATTTGTTCATTTATATTTTTAGAAAATTTGATCTAATGTGCTCATTTGAATGAAGTGCAGTAATTTAAAAGAAAACTCAAACCTCAAATTTGTTTTGTTTTAAACATTATTTTTTTCATTATTAAGACTGATTATGACACAATTCTGACATGCTTTCTGATTAATAAAATATGGTTATAAAAATTTAAAAATGATTGGAAAAAAAAATCCGCCTGGACCCAGAACCTAAAAATAAATACTTTTTTTCAACTTTCCAACAGTAATGCTACCAAAACGTCAGAAGGACATAAAGAGGAGCTAAAAAATTAAATAAAGTTTTAAAAAAAACTCTTTGGTAAAGAGTTTGTGTTTGTGCTTGTGCAGCTGTTGGTTGTAGTGTAGAAATAACATCTATCTTTTTTGGACTTTAAAAAGAAACATCCTAGCAAAGTTTTTTGTTTAGCTGATTGACCAAACCATCATCTGGACCTAAAAGTGTATGTGTGAATGTGTTTTCAGGAGTGTTTAAAGAGACGTTTCGGAGGCTGGAGTTTTCCAGAAGAATTTGTTGTTGTCGGGGTCCAAATCGACTCTGATCTGAGGCACCATCTTCTTAAAGGGGTTTAAATCCTGACTAGGAGAAAGTGAAAGAGAGAGCTGTTAGATATGATTAAAAACACACAGCATTATAATGCTAACTGATTGGTCTGCCAATGCATTACAGTAATTTTACCAAAATTAAGACTAAAATTAGCATGGTAGTGCTGGTACCATCAGCTTGACCAGCACTAACAACCATAAACCAGCCTGAGCCAGCATGCAATTCATGTTGATCTAAGCTGGATAATTATAGACATGCATGTGCACACAAGCTCACACACACACACACACACAGAGATATACCTTGACACAGTCTTGGAAAGGAAAAAGTGCTTTCCATCAGTAGGGAGTGAGGAAGGACATGGGCTTTCCTATGAGAAACAAACACATGTCCTGTTAATATACATACATACATACACATGACAGATTGTAAGATCATAGAGGGTTAACATTAGGGAGTTATGATGCAGCTGAAAAGAAGAGTTGATTGGTTAGTGGTTAGAATTTAACAGAACAGGAAATGCAGGGATTAAACCCATCAGGTTAAAGTCAGCATGAGACAGTGTTTGCAACCCATGATGTGACAGTTGCGAATGAAACAGGATATTAAATGAAAACGATGATTCAGTGTATTCTTGAGATTAAAACATCATTTTGTGATCTTGGAGTTGGTTAAACTGTTTAATGTTTATGAAAGAATCTCTTCTACTCACCAAGGCTGCATTTATTAGATCAAAAATAAAGTAAAATAAGTAATATTGTGAAATATTATTATAATTTAAAATAACTGTTTTCTATTTGAATATATGTAAAAATTTTATTTATTTTTGCGATCAAAGCTGCATTTTCAGCATCATTTCTCCAGTCTCCAGTGATCCTTCAGAAATCATTCTAATATGCTGATTTGCTGCTCAAGAAGCATTTATTAATATTATCAATGTTGAAAACAGTTGAGCTTCTTCATATTTCTGTGGAAACAAATACTTTTTTTTTTTTTTTTAGGAATATTTGATAAATAGAAAGTTCAAAAGAACAGCATTTATTCATAACAGAAATCTTTTGAGGAATAAAAATATTAATTTTGTAAAATAAATTACTACTGAAGGACGTCTGAAGGTTGTGAATGGGAATTGTTTTTTAAACAATGTGCATTGTTTCTCCCACAATAATTAACAAAAGGGATCGTCAATGCAACCGTTATGGACCTGAAATCATTAATCGTTAAATTCCACATAATTCCCATCCCTATAGAGCAAAATAAATCCAGGTGCTTGGAGAGATTGAGAAATAATTACAAAAAGTGAATGGTTTTAAAGGCGGATCCAGTTATTTCGCTAAAAGACAAACATTTGCAATGAATCACACACGAAAAGACCAAGAACATGTATTAGGAAAGTAAATAGGGTCCATTTTGATTGGATGTTGACTTTATTAATACATACAGTACACACAGTGATTAAGTGTGTGTTATCTGTTATTGATCCACACAGACCAGGAAACCAAGCAACAGCATAAACAAAGAGAAAGATGGGATTCAGAGATGTTTTCTGGAGGAGCGCGTGACGACAGCCGGAAGAGGGGAGGGTTAGGCCATTATTGAAGTTGTTAGTAAGAGGACAGAGTGACGGCTGGAGCCCCTGCGCGAGGTGGAGGGAGACCCTGCGTGTTTACTCACGGTCTGAGGGCTTCTCCCCCAGCACTGGCTCCTGTTCCATGGCCTCCATGGAGATCTTTATGCTGGGAACGTTCTCATTGGCTGGAAAATCCGACTGTAAACGCAGGGGTGGGACATTCTTACCACTGCAGCTTTACTGAAGCACTTGTTTCTAACACACACTGAGAGAGAAAAAGAGAGAGAGAGACTCACGTCGTTCATGTCGCTGTCAATGCTGCCTTTCTTTTTCTTCTTCTTTTTCTCATCCTCTTTCTTCTTCTTGTCTTTCTCGGGCATGATGTCATCCAGGTAACTGAGATCGTGCTGCGAGAACACATAATCCATGGCCTTTCTCACCGCGACCAGCGCAAGAATCTGGAAAAGAACAGAAAGGGATCTCAGATGTGTGAAGATTAACCCTGTATTTTTAATATAGATATAAAAATTATGATGTTTACGTCATAAAAAATAGTAAAGATTTCATAGCAAAAAGAAATGCTAACCACAACATAATTCATACTAAAGGCCTTTTAATGCTAAAAAGTATAAACTATGAACCGATTGACTTTTAAAGCGTTTATTTTGACTCACCATCACAGGAAATATGATGGCAGCTACTGTTGACTTCAGCACCCACAGCAGAGCCAAACACAGCACCTGTGAACAGACACACACACATTCATCATGCATATACAGCACTGAAGCTATAGATCTGAGCCCTGTAGGAGGCTGAGCATGTGAGCACACTCACACACACACACACACACACACACACACACACACACACACCTGTATGAAGGTGAACAAGTGAACCCGTCTGAGCGGTACGTGTCTCAGGTAGATCAGATCTGGTTGGTGTTTTGCAGGCATCAACAAGAGCTGCAGACGATCCATAAACTACACACACACACAAAAAATGATTTATTCATAGTTTATTCAGAGGCAGATATCCTGTTGTCACAAAATTGTAAAAAAAAAAAAAAAAATTGCACATGAAATATAAAATTATCTATATCTGTAATATAATTTTTTTATATATAAAAATCTAAAATGTAATAATAAATATACAAATAAAAACATTCTGTATGTAATATAATGTAATATGCATATATATATAATGATAACTAATAATTTGACTATTTAAAATTATCTTAAATATATAATATGCAATATATGTATTCTATTTAAAAAAAAGTGTATAAAAATATCCCATATATATATATATATATATATATATATATATATATATATATATATATATATATATTCTATTGAAATTCTATTTGTTTCTATATTTTAATTAAGAATACAAATAAAACTACTTAAAATAATCTTATTAAAATATATAATATATACGTATTCTACTTTAAAAACAAAATGTGATATTTTTGTATATTTATTATATACAAAATACATTAAAAAATCCAGTTGTCACAAAAATTTAAAATAAATAAGTAAATAATAATAATAAAATAAATTAAATTAACTAATATAAGAACAATGTAATATTCATAAAATATACTTAAGCTTTATCATTAAAAAAATAGATTATTTCTGCTTAGAAAGATGTAAATAGGTTTGGATGACTTATGCATCATGGTTTAACAGCCAGCATCATTATTTAAACACATTTTGATGCACAAATCTGTCCTTAAGTGCTCTAGGTTTATCCAGTCATTTTACACCATGAAAATCCTGTGTACGCCTGATTTATCCCGACTTTCCTGAACTCAGATCATGTTCTGGAATCGGTCGGATTCTCAGGCTCCAGCGGAGATCAGGTAGTCAGGAAGATTAGGGTCTCTTTCTGCCGAACAGTAACATGACACTCGCTGAGCTGCATGAACTCACCTGGACACCATTGAGAGAAGCAACACCCATGTAGAGGAACACGCCGTACAGGACAGGCATAGGGATGAACTGCAGGGATCAAACCAAATGCACCGTATTACAGTATTATATAAATAATACCGCTTTAGTTTGTCTTCAAACACACAGAGCAATACTGTACACACATACAGAATCAAAGGTTACACAAAGACAAAAGCAGTATCCACCAAACACACCCCAAATCCAACCTTGTCAACATAATATGCTCCAAAGGAGGAAATTTGAGCAATGCAAACAGCTTATAATAAAAAGAAGAATTTGTGTTATTGACAGAAAGCACACAGAAATGAAAGCCTCTACATCCTGGTATGAGTTTTTCCCACTCACACATCAATATCCTTTACCAAACTGTGATGTTTACAAAGTAAATGTCCAGTAGGGGGCAGTAACCACACTAACCACTGAAAAAGTATACAATTATACCATAGTTTAATGTTTTTTTGGACATCACAATTATATCATGGTGCCTTGGAGGAACCAACCTACAGAAAAAAGAACTGTGCCAGTACCATGGTACAGTGATAGTAATATCACAATAAAGATAATATTTATAAAGAATTGATAAATGTCTAAATATTTATAAATAATGCACATTATAAATGTTTATATATTTAATATATCTAATGTATGTATATATAAACATTACCTACATAAACATTAAATATATAAATATTTATAAATATATTTATTTATAAATATTTAGACATTTATAAATTAATTTATTAAATATATTTATTGTGATAATATTTATAAATAATGCACATTATAAATGTTTATATAAATGTTTTTTAACATTTTCAAAAATCATGTTATTTTTTATTATGTTTTTATTGCTTTTATTGTGTTAGTTAGATGTATTTTTTGGTTATGTTTTAATCTTATCAAAATAACCCAACTGCAGTTTGATTGAGATTAATTGGAATGCACAAGGAAAAAACATGATTTTTTATACAAACATGGAAAAAAAAAAAATACGGGAAAGGGGCAAAAACATTTTCACAGCACTGTACCTATCAAGAATAATTTTTAACCTTTTTTTTCATTAATGATTTTAAGTAATCAAGTTTAATGGAGTTGTGGATACAGGGCTAAAAATATATAAGCCCTATATTTATTATATATTTATAAACCCTATTTAATTCACTTAAGAAAAATAACTAGAACTGCTTAAAATACTCTAAGAAATATTTTGTAGACACAATTGATATTTTCTCAAATACTCTTCTGTTTGCATCACAGATATGAATTATGATCCTGCTATTTGACAAGCCAGAGTCATGAGTCATTCATATTTGTGGTCTTTTTTCCCAGAAGAGAAAGAAACAGATAAATATGTTTATGTGCTAAAAAAAGAAGCATATTTTGTCAACTTTTAGTAGAACACATGAACTCAAAGCAAACACACATGCATTACACACTATAACCCTCTTTTACAAAGATAAGTTTTAGTATGCAAAAAAAAAAACAGTACAGAGTGAGTTTAATAAATCTGAAAGTTCAAACCTTCAGAATGGGGGCCATGAGGACCGACAGACCCGTCAAAATAAACACCATTGTTCCTGTGACTCTCTGCTCCCTGCATGAGAAACAATCAAGAAAACAAGCATGAGCCACACTCATGTGGACTGATTCAAAACATGTGACAATAAAGCAACACATTACTAGTCACAAGCAGACATATCAGATCATTCATTCTGAAATGATTAGCATTAAGTTTGCTTGAGCGATAAAAGGGGAGTGTTGACTCCTCCTAGCGTTAGCCTCATCAATGCCTAATAAACACTGATGGATAATAAACTACTGCTTTTCATTTTATTAATGTGTTTTGAGTAAATACTGTGTGTGCAAAATAGGTGTTTATCTCATGTGATGTCATTAAACTGTATATACATTGGCATTATATTTACATTCACACCGGTGTTATTTTATTATCACTGATACACAATTACAATTTTAGATTTTATTTTTATATTTGCTGTTTAAAATTTTAGTTTAGTTAATATTTTAGTCCTTTTTTGTGTTTTTGTAATTTTTATTAGTTTTTTCTTTTTAAATATGTCTATATAGTTACTAATGTTTTTATTATTTTATTATTATAAATTAGTTATTAGTATATTAGTTTTATATAATTTTTATAACATTACAATAAGTAACCATACAACAAGGTCACACATTAAAAAACATTAACTAACAATAAACAAACAATTAACAAAAAATTAACAAAATTTTACAGCATTTATTAACCTTTGTTAATGTTAGTTAATAAAAATGTTCATATTAGTTCGGAGTATATTAACTATTGTTAACAGATAATTTTTTATTTCAATAATGTACCAGTAAATGTTGAACTTAACATTAACTTAGATTAATAAATCCTATATAGGTATTGTTCATATTACCTAAAATAATTTATTAATGTTAACAAATGAAACCTTATTGTAAAGTGCTACTGTTATTTTAGTAATTCAAGTTAAAATTAACGAAAGTCAGCAACACTGGCAACTAGCTGATATAAAATAAGTTTAATGTTCAGTTAATATTTATTTTATTTCAATTAACAAATATGCATTTTTATGCTTTTAGTTAACTATAATAACCCCGATTTACATTTATGCATTATAGATTATGCATTATATAATCTATATCATCCACATTCTATGTATTCTATGTTAAAATCAGGCATATAAAAAAAATCCAAACAGGTTAACTTTTCCCTTTTGATGGTCTATTTATTGACATTATGCTGCATAGCCCTGCCCACAGTGAGATCTCATTGGTCAAAAATGCTGTTTCATATAACAGCATATTAAACTTGTTTATTAATTGGTTGTCTTTTAGTGAGGATGGCCAAACCTCTTGATGCTGTAATCAAGTTTTTCCATGTTAAAATACAGTGTAGAGTGACTTAAGCTAAGTTTTCCTCAAGATTTCAATGCATCTTGATTCTTCCCCTCACCTGACTCCAAGGAATTTGGGCTGTTCCCCGGGTGCTGAGGTCTCAGTTTCCATCTTGATGGAGTCTATGTGTGCGATGGAGATGACGGTTGCTGCCACGTACCACGGCAGACCCATGAACGAACACACGATCAAGAGAATGGAGACCCAGAACAGGTCCAGGTGATACCCGGCTCCCTTCTGCACTCAGAGTGAGAAAAACAACACTTGTTACCTGAAGTGAATGATCAGTTCTCTGTATTAAGCACAGATCTGATTCCAGTCTCGACTGAAGCATGCAGCGGTGTAATCCTCTGACCATAATCCCTCATTAAACTCCACAACAGCCCCAGAGTCTTTTTGTACCTTCAGCTTGTGCTCCTTGCGGTTGACGATGACCGCCGTGATCTGCTGGTCCATGAAGACGAGGATGGTGACCAGAAGAGCAGGCAAGAACGAGACCAGGTAAACCCACCACGGGTTTCCTCCAAACGGAGGAACAAACCAACCACGATTTGGACTCGTCGGCTATTAAGGGTAAAAAAAATACAGGATAAATCGAAATTGAAATAAAATGTAAAAAAAATAAAAAAATATTGATTTTAGATTTATTTTGTATCTTGAATGTAATATTTTATATTTAATATATATTTTATTTGTGCTATTGCTTGTATTTAGATTATTTGTTAGTATTTTCATAATTTTTATTTGGCATTATAGTTTTTTTCCCTAAACATAAACCGAACCATGAGTCAGTTGAACCGTTGCACCCCTGATATATTCACATTTACATTTATTCATTTAGCAGATGCTTTTATCCAAAGCGATTTACAGTTGGGGAATACATAATGCGATTCTTCTTTAAGAGGCAAACAGACACAGGAAGTGCTCGTAATACTAAGTTTCAAGCATTGTTTAAATAAGTACAAGCTAGACAGGGAAAGATTAAAGAAAAGATCTTTTTTTTTTTAGGATGAAGTCGGATAGTGACGAAAGAGGCGAGTTTTCAGCTGTCGCTTGAAAATTGTCAGAATATATATATATTTATATATATTTAACATTCACTTAACACACATATATTTTCATTAGCAAAGATTAGATAATTTATGCATATTATATAGTTGTACTATCTACATTTAAATAGAAATATGAGCATCATTATTATATTTAAAACTAAATGATCTATTGATCTGTTATATATAATATCATGTATTATGGTTTGTTACCAATACAAATTAAACATAAATTGATTCAGCTTTAGACAATAAAAATATTTAAGTAAAAATACAAGTACTTTATTATAAAAACACACACACTGTAGAGACACACACACGCGTATTATATGACACAAACACAAAATAAACCCCACACACACACACGCGTATTAGAGGTTTCGAGTGTCAGACTTCGGTGAGTGGTTTGGGACTATTAAAGGATTACTGTAACATAGAAGTGCCCTCACAAAGACACTAAACCCATGGAACACACACATACACACCTTGAATTCACTTGGCACTATTAGTTTGGGTGTATCCACACCGACCAGTGCATCCACACCACAGAAGATCAAAATGGCCAGAATAATGGCAAAGTCACTGATCATTTTGCGGACCTGCAAAATATAAACAACTATTTAACATATGACTTCACATGGACAGTTCAAACAGTTCAGATGATGTAAAATAACATTGGACTTTTTCAGCATATTTTATTTAGTTTATTTAATACATTTTTTATAAATACATTTATACATTTTTATCAGTATTTTGTGTTGTTTTCAACATCAAGATTTTTTTTATATAATTTATAAAATAAACGCATAAAGGGAAAGTGGAACTTTTTAGATGCAGTCTCCATGAGTCTCCAACTCAACTCAGCTCAACAACTCAAATCAACTCAACTCAAATTAACTCAACAACTCAACTAAACTAAACTAAACTCAACTCAACTCAACTCAGATCAACTTAACTCAAATCAACTAAACTCAAATCAAATCAACTCAACTCAACTCAACTCAACTCAAATCAACAACTTAACTCAGCTACCCAAATCAACTAAACTCAAATCAACTCAGATCAACTCAACTCAGATCAACTTAAATCAGCTCAACTCAACTCAAATAAAATAAAATCAACTCAACAACTCAATTCAAATCAACTCAACAATTCAACTCAACTCAGATCAACTTAACTCAACTCAAATCAACTCAACAACTTAACTTAACAACCCAAATCAACTAAACTCAACTCAGCTCAAATAAAATCAACTCAACAACTCAAATCAACTCAACTCAAATTAACTTAACAACTGAACTGAACTCAAATCAACTCAACTCAGATCAAATCAACTCAATAATTCAACTCAACAACTCAAATCAAATTAGCTCAACTCAACTCAAATCAACTCAACTCAACTCAGATCAACTTAACTCAACAACCCAAATCAACTAAACTCAAATCAACTCAAATCAACTCAACTCAGATCAAATCAACTCAACAATTCAACTCAACAACCCAAATCAACTCAACTCAGCTCAACTCAAAACAGATCAACTAAACTCAACTCAACTCAAATCAACTCAACTCAAAACAGATCAACTAAACTCAACTCAACTCAAATCAACTCAACTCAAAACAGATCAACTAAACTCAAATCAACTCAACTCAACTCAACTCATCTCATCTCAAATCAACTCAACTCAACTCAAAACAGATCAACTAAACTCAACTCAAATCAACTCAACTCAACTCAATTCAGATCAACTAAACTCAACTCAAATAAACTCAACACAGATCCACTCAACTCAACTCAACTCAACTCAACTCAACTCAACTCAACTCAACTCAACTCAACTCAACTCAACTCAACTCAATTCAGATCAACTAAATTCAACTCAAATAAACTCAACACAGATCAACTAAACTCAACTCAAATCAACTCAACTTAACTCAACTCAACTCAACTCAACAACCCAAATCAAACAAAAGAGTTATAACATCTAAAAATTTATGTAAAACTAAAAAATTAAGGCACACAAAAAGCACACATTACACATATATAAAAAAAAAGAATATAAAAAAATCTAAAAAAAAAAAACTCAAAAAAAAAAAAAAATCACAATAAAAAACTATATTTCACATTTAAAAATAAAACAAAATAATCAAAAACAAATACATCACTGATCATTGACACAAAATGCACTATAAATACCAGAATCGAAAGTGAAAACTATAATCTTTAAATCTAATCTCTAATTAGTGGAGATTAATGGAGACTTATGATGTTTTAATGAGTGCAGATTGGTAATATGCTACAGCATTTTTGGACGGATCAGTGATGGACTATTTTCCATTACAGCTGCCAAACCAAAATACAGCTTTAATTCAGAAGCAATGAGTTTCAGATTGAAGCTTAAAGCCTGTGTGTGTGTCTGAGTGTGTGTGTGTGTGTGTGTGTGTGTGTGTGCGTGTGTGTGTGTGTGTGTGTGTGTGTGTGTGTGTGTGTGTGGGCAGGGTTTCCTAGTCCTGTGAGGAGGAATATCCTCATGAGTAAAGCATAAGCCAATTAAGATCCTCATTAATGAGTGATGATGACGTGTGTGTGTTTGTGTACCGTAGTTGGGAAAAACTGGCTGGTTTTGAACTTCTCCACACACACATAGAACATGTATATGCCGAAGAACAACATGAAGAACAACATCATTATAACATCAATGAATAATTCGCATGCCGGTCCTAGCAGCTGACCGCCCCACTCCAAACACTCAGAGCGAGTCAAAGACGCCCAGGTCTCGTTCAGATGGTGCTGCGCAGACACAAACATCAACAATTATCCTCATTCACATAAATAAAAAAACATTGTGTTGTATTTTTTGCAGTAACTGGCCATTTTTTCTCTGATCTAAATGTACTGATGCTTTGTGGCTATTATAATAATTTAATAATGATCAACACAAACCTGTCCAGTGCTGTTCATCAGAGCCTCCATTTTCTCCATATACACAGCTGAAATGTTGCCTTGAATCAAAGACACAAAACATAAGTTTAGTTTTGGTTTAAACCTGATTTTAAATGTCAGTTTCTATCTCACTCATTTTCTTGATCAGAATTTTTTCCTGATTTCTAATAAAAATATACAAGTCGTGCAAAACTAAAAGCAATTTATCAATAGGGTCAAAAAAAAACTTTTAAATATTGTAATATTTTCTCTGAAAACATGTATCAATGTTAATATATTTATCGTTAGATCATATTCCTAAATATAATATATATATATATATATATATATATATATATAAATATATATATATAAATTAATTAATAAGACAGATTAATTAATAAGAAAGGAAGAAAACATGTGTAATAATAAAAAAAGTAAATTATAAAATATAAAAAATTAAAAAAATAACCATTTGTCAATAGAGTAAAAAAAAGAATAAATATTTAAATATTAAGATATTTTCTCTGAAAAATATTATTATTATATTAATAATAATAACTTTGATAAAAATGTGAATGATAAGATATATACTGATTATTTTGGCATTTCTCTCTCTCTCTGATTGATCATCGTCTCACCGTCTGGAGGACTGCAGTGGCATCCGTACTGCGTGACCAGGTCCATGTTGAAGTCTGAGTTGATTGGATGATGGTGAGCCAGTTTGAGCATTTTCTTGAAGGCGTCGTAGATGAAGATGAAGCTGATGAGAGCAGAAAACCCCTCCTCTGTGAAGCGGGTGTGAAGTACTGCACCAGGAAACAAACTGGCGACACATCAGCATCACCCACCACCAGACAGAAGAAAGCAGACCACAGACCGATCCACAGCCGGAACTCCAGATAGTCGAAATCATTATCCCTGAACCAGTCAAAAACACAGACACATCAGCATCACCCACCTACAATCACAGATTAGGAGGAAAACAATCAACCAATCAGAGGATGAGAAAAAAAATTAATAACAAATGATTCGCAATATGTTTGAAATGTCATACTTTTGCAGTATGCATGCTGAGTATGCAAATTTTCTTTTTGCATGGATTACCTGGATGGGCCTATTTTTTAATCAAAATATTTAATACATAGCCAAAGCACTTATGTGGCACTAATCCCATAATGCAATGCTCTAAACTGAAAGCAATTTTTAATCTCCTTTTTAAATCTCCCAATTCATTAAAATATACATGTATATACATTTACATTTTTAATTACATTTGAAATATTATATATATTTAAATAAAAATAATATATGCATACTTAAAATATTAAAAATATTTTTAAAAATTAAATATATAAACATTTATTTATTTTAAGAATTAAATATATATACATATACATTTTTTATTATTTTAATTATTTTTAATAGATGTTAATCATTTAGAAAAGGAAGGCACTATATATATATAGATATCATATATATATATATATATATAATGATATATATATTACATTTATAGTTACATGTATATTTATATTTACATACATATTTACATTTTAATAACAAAAATAATATATGTATATTAAAATATATAAATATAAACCATTTTTGAAGTAAGAATTAAATATACATATACAGTTTTACTTTATTTTTTACAATTTTAATTAATTAAATTATTTATTTATTTTATTATAAACATATGTATGTATGTGTGTATTTAATTATTATTTTTATTTATTTTAATTGAATTTAATTGAATAATAATAATTATTTATTTTATCTTTAATTATTATACATTTTTAATTAAAAATGTAAGCATACACATACATTTGTTATGTTTGTTCTTGGATTAATTTCAAAACGAAAACTTCTCTTATGTTCTTTGTGTTAAAGACTGAATCCAGACTCTTTTTTGATCAGAAAGTACTAATCATGTTAGCTTGCAACATCTGATTCATCTAATATATGGCAATGCATAATTCTAGACTGAGCGCTTTAGATGGGGACCCTCAGTGAAGCTGAACTGATACACGCCAGCAGAAGCAGACGTGAAATCTGACTCAATTATTCATAATGGAACATAAACACAGAAACCTGAAGCCTCACAGAGAGACAGAGAAATGTATTCACGCACACACACACACACACACACACACACACACACGCACACAGAGAGAGAGAGAGAGGGAGAGAGAGAGAGAGAGAGGAGGAGGAGGAGAGAGAGGGAGAGCGAGGAGAGAGAGAGAGAGATGGCGAAGAGGGAGAGAGAGGGAGAGAGAGAGAGAGGAGAGAGAGAGAGAGAGGGAGAGAGGAGAGGTGAGAGAGAGAGAGAGAGGAGCGAGGAGAGGTGAGGGAGAGAGAGAGAGAGGAGGAGAGACGAGAGAGGAGGAGAGAGAGAGAGAGAGAGGAGGAGGGATTGCTGAGAGAGAGAGACGGGACCTTGGCAGAAATGGGAAAACAATAAAGATGTATCTTGATTGCAGATAACTCAGAACTTTTTGTGCCTCAGATGACACACAGCTACAAGAGTTCCTGGGATTGCTGCTTGTTTTTGGTCAAACTAAATATGACACATCAATACAGAAAGGAAGTATAAACTCTGTTGATATACAGTCTGGGTTTGTGGATGGATCCAAAACCAAGCTGATGTATAATTATATTTCTCTGAATTAAATTAGAAACGGATAAGCTTGGCTATAAAATCTGACTGAAATAAATCATCAAAACACATAAAATTATTGTACATCAAATGAATTAATAAATCAAGCTGCAATGAACAATTAAAATAAAAAAGTCTACAGTTAAGAACCTAGATTGCATGGGCAAATGTTTTTTGTGTGTGTGTGTGCTTTTTATTAATGTTCTTATTAAAAATAAAATAAATCATATAGGAATAAAATAGTACTATATTTAAAAAGTAAATAATTAATAACAAATAAAGCATTTTTATTATGAGTCAAGATGTATCGAACTATTAAAATGATGAACAACCTACAGTCTATCCTGCACAGTAAAATAATTATTGATTGTGGCTATTATTAATTTAATTATAATATTAACTTAATAAAAATAATAAAAATAGTAGTACATTTTAAAATTGAATAATTATATATATATATATATATATTATATATATATATATATATATATATATATATATATATATAAAATTAACATAATTATTAACAATAAAATAGTGACATGATTGTTTATTATTAATGCAATAATTTATTGCACAAAGAACCATTAATATGATAAACAGCTGACAGCAGGAGGACTAATGGATTAATTATAATAATAATAATAATAATAAATTAATTTCACAATTAAATAATATATAATATAATATAATATATATAAAAAATATATAATAAAAATAAAATTATATTTTATTTCTATATTTAATAATACACTTGAATAAATGAATTATTATTAACAATACACAAAAACAATTATTCAAATTTTTTGGTTTTATTATTCATGCAAACAATTATACTAATATATTCAATAACATATATATTCAAATAATATATAATGTATTTATATTTATATATATATATATATATATATATATATATATATATATATATATATATATATATATATATATATATATATATATATATATATATATATATATATATATATATATATATATATATATATATATATATATACATATATACATACATGCATATATACATATATATCACATTTTGTCTAACAGCTATTGTTAACAAAATCATCCGCTGTTGGCTTATTATTTTAGTATTTGTCTGTGTGTATGTGACACCCACTTGCTGAAGTTAAAGAGCAGGCGCTCAAAGACAAGCACGGGTCCGGTGCTGCTCAGGATAGTGAGAGGCTGACCCGCAAACAGACAGAACACAGCACCAGTCAACGCTGTCCCGACAAAACTCTCCAACACACCCTGCACAGACAGACAAAAACACTGACGTCAAGCAGAAAAACCACAGAGAAGGCAGTGCGTTTGAAGGCATGTCTGCGCCACAGCACTAAAACAGCAACTCTTATCAGATTTGACGGCAGCTTCTTCAAAAGCACATTTCTGCCTCACAGTCAAATCTGAAAGTGCTTATTCAGACAAACCACTGGAGTTTTCTTCCGCAAGCATCATTGCTGCATCTGCTCATACTATGGATTAGTTAGATTTGAACAATCCTCAAACTATTAAACTTAAGTGTGTCACTCATACACATTAAGGAAATAATCCTTGGACTTTTCCTTCCACCCTAGAACACAACACAATGCCATGCATAATTCAAAAATATGAGTAAAACACCTGTAAAACAATTAATATGGAAAATCCCTTCATATTAACACAGTACATCTGGGCCTTATTTTTTTATTGACTTTTTTATAGTATAATGCATTATTACTATTATTATTGATAATAATAATAATAATAATAATAATTGAATCAATAATATAATTAAATAATAACACTACTACTAGTACTACTACTAATAATAATAATAATAATACATTGAATAATAAATAATTATTAAAAAAACATGAATTATTCTTGTTGTTGTTGTTTACGGATGCAATAATTTACTGAACAATCAACCATTAAAATGATAAACAGCCTATACTTGGAGATTGAATGAATTATTAACTGTCATTATTATGTTAATTTATAATAATAATAATAATAATAATAATAATAATAATAATAATAATAATAATAATAATAATAATAATAATAACAACAATAATGTATATTTAACAATGAATCATAATAATAATTAATTATTACTAATAACAAAAAAGTATTATTATTATTACTATTATGTAATGTTTGTTGTTTATTATTCATTCAGTAAATCATTGAACAACAAACCATTAAAATGATAATAAGCCTTTAGTTGGATAGTGAAAGAATTATTAATTGTGATTATTATTAATGTGGTGATGATAATAATAAAAACAACAATATTTAAAAAGTAAATAAATAATAACAATATATTTAATGATTACTGTTAACTAATAATAAATATATAAATTATTGTTAGTTATAATTATTAATTTTTTTTAATCATTAAAAAGTAATGTTTTTAAAAATCCCATCAATTTACAAAGACCTATCAAAGCATATTCAAACTTTTCTGCATTCAGATTTGTGTTTACATATCTAATATGTATACATATTTACCTCCAAACACAAAGTTTTTTTAAACCAAGAGGCAAAAAAGATCAATTCACCAACATGCAATCTGCATCGAAAGCTTTAAATAGCGAATCTGAGGCAGGCTTTAGAGGTAAAGGGCAGAAGTCAGGAGAAGGATTCCTTTAGAGGGATTTTTCTGAAGTGTATTTGCGTGATTTTATGTGTGTGTGCGCTTGTGTGTAATCTGAGGCTATTTACAGCTGATCCTCCTTAGCCTGCGCCATATACATGCACTGCTAAATATATATGCGCAAACTCTGCAGTCACTGCACATGTCTGAAAGCACAACGCACAATCCTGACACTATTTATACACACTCTCACAAAGTCACTCCCAGTATAGCACGGATCAAATCCCAACATGTACATCTGTTTCCAAACAGCCGATCTAGGGAACACATGACATATATTTGACGTGACATGTTTAATAATCAAACAGTTATCTGTGGCCTTTAAATCCCCAGAGCTGTGAACACAACGAATCGAGCTCCTGAATAAGCCTAGCTCAGCCAAACCATCCCACACTAGTATAATACCAACTCACAGCCATAAGACACTCAGAACAAGACGAGTGTCGAACCTGCATGTTGTCGGTGGCGTCTCCCAGCAGCCCTCCGAAGGTGATGGCATTTGTGACTGTTCCCAGGTAAATGAACAAGATGGCAGACAGAGACTGTATGTTGACAGCGTCGTAAAAGTCGCTCGCGTAAAACGGGAGCTTCCTCTTGACGTCCAGAATGAGACCGCCGCAAAACCTACAAGAAAAGAGATTGTTTTCAACATTGACAACAATCAGAAATGTTCCTTAAGCAGCAAAACAGCATATGATTTCTGAAGGATCATGTGACACTGAAGACTGGAGTAATGATGCTGGAAATTCAGCTTTGCATCTCAGGAATAAATTACATTTTACTATATATTCAAATAGAAAACTGTTATTTTGAATTATAATAATATTTCACAATTTTACTGTTTTTATTGAATTTTTGATCAAATAAATGCAGCCTCGGTGAGCAGAAGAGACTCTTTCAAAGACATTAAAATTTCTTAAATCACAGACTTTTGAATGATTGTGTAAATACAATAAATATAATTTTCTGCACGTTTCACAGTGTGGAAATAACAAAGGTCAGTATAAACTCAAGTTAACTGTGTTAACTGTTAAAGCAAGTGTTCATGAACATGTATTAGTGTGTGTTTATATACTTACTTGCCAGTAAATTTGAGTTCATCACCGACCGCGTGGCCACCGCCGCCTGCTGGACTCCCGTCATGAGGAGCACCGCCGTTCATCTGGAGACCTTCCCCTCCGGCAATATTGTTTTTACTAAACACACACACACTCAGTTTCATTGGTTTACATTTTAATATTACCTAATTTGATGATGCTGATTCAAAAACACCAATAAAAACTTTGCATCACATAGAGTTTTTCACAATTTATATTTATATATATATATCAGCTTTAATGCACTTATTAAACTAACAACTAAAGAAAACTTTTTTACCTTATGAATGACTGTCAAAAGCAAAAATGCTTCAAAATGCATCATATTTTGTGAGAAAGAGTCACATGCTTGAGCAAATCAGCAGCCCAAAATGAGTAAGCAACAACAAGTTTTGGATATCATTCATCAGATATGATGCAGGGAGGTGTGGTACCGTTTATCTGCAGAAGGGATGGATTTAGGAGGTTCGATCCTGATGTCAGGGTCCCATTCACCTGGAGGCAGCACGATGACTTCATCCAGGAACTCATCAATGCCTGCCAGCAGGTCACCGCGGTCTTTCGCTTTATAAGCTATATCATGAAACACCTGCAGGAGCCCAAAGCACACAGCATTAGGCCACAGTTCAGCTAAAATCACCTAAAGATTATATTAGCATGCACATAAAAACACCTCATCAGACATGAGCGTGGCGATGGCACGTCCGATCTCACGGTATGACTTGGCCTTTCCTTTGGGCCCCAGCAGAATAAAAAGGAACCTACAAATACAAATAGATATTGTTATTACTATCACAAGTAATGGATTTATGAATGGCACAGCTTTAAATAAAGAGTTCACCTAAAAATGAGAATTTGCCAAAAAAAATTAACTCATCTTTAGGCCATCCAAGATGCAGAGGAGTTTGTTTCTTCATCAGATTTGGAGATATGTAGCATTGCATCACTTGCTCACCAATGGATCCTCTGCAGTGAATGGGTGCCATCAGAATGAGAGTCCAAACAGCTGATAAAAACATCACAATAATCCACAAGTGATCCACACCACTCCAGTCCAGCAGTTAACATCTTATGAAGTGAAAAGCTGCTTGTTCGTAAGAAACAAATCCATCATTAATGTATATGTAAATAAAAACCATTACTTCCTAAAAAAATAAAAGTCTGAATCAGGAGAGAAATATGCACAGATCAAGCACCGCTTACAAGTAAAAACAGTCCAAAACAGTTAAGTAGTAAATATAAGTTTATCAGTGTATTTTGATGTAACAAGAAGGGATGGACTTTTTCACTGGAGGAAGCGTTATTATGGACTCACATTCTGGCCAGCAGCCAAAGTTAAAAACATCTTTTTGTGCAGCTTTTCACTTCTCAAGACATTAATTGATGGACTGGAGTGGTGTGGATTATTGTGATGTTTTTATCAGCTGTTTGGACTCTCATTCTGACGGCACCCATTCACTGCAGAGGATCCGGGGGGGGGGGGGGGGGGGGGGGGGGGGGGGGGGGGGGGGGGGGGGGGGGGGGGGGGGGGGGGGGGGGGGGGGGGGGGGGGGGGGGGGTTTTTTTGGGGGGGGGGGGGGGGGGGGGGGGGGGGGGGGGGGGGGGGGGGGGGGGGGGGGGGGGGGGGGGGGGGGGGGAGGATCCATTGGTGAGCAAGTGATGCAATGCAAACATTTCTCCAAAATCTGTTCTTTTCAGCAGTTTTTCATTTTTAGGTGAAGTATTCCTGTAAACACAGTGAGTGTGTTACCGTGTGGGAACAGGAACCTCGGTGAGTCCTCCTAACATGACGGCCTGCTGGAGACGCACAAACGCCACGAAGGGAGCGTCCAGAAAGTCCACCTCGCCGACCAACACGTTTGACGCCTCTGCATCTCGGGGAACTTTCTTCATGAATTTATTATTCAACTAGACAGAGAGATAAAAAAATAAAAAATAAATTGGATTTTTCACTAAATTAACTTGGTTTATGGACACTATGAAAATCACTCTGTGCTTATTACTGCATAGTGCTGCAGATATTGCCAATCCTCCAACAATATTGCATACAAAATGCAAATAATATATTTGAGGTCATATTTCAGTGGAATATAAAGTCTGATAAGACTTAAGCAGCATGGAAAGAAACAAGCTCACAACTAGCATAAACAAAAGCACTTCATTAGCGCTAAACTCTGGGATGACATGCAGCCTGAACACACACAGACACAAAAGAGGCCTTGTGTGTGTGTAATGTTTGCGGATTGCCTGATTTTCATCTGAGGTTATCAGTATAATTACAGCAGTAGTGTGAATAACACACACGATTGACAAAGCTTCTCCCGCTAATCCACAAATATTGACGCAACTGACGACAGCGGCCTTGTGAGAAAGACAGCCACTGAGTTTCAATTGTGTGCTACTTTGTTTGAAAAAGAGTTTCTTTTGTCCTTTTGCACTCATTCCTGTCCTAGAGATGTCACACCCAGGAGAAACAGGCATCGATCCTGTCTCTAATGAACGCTTGGTGGGAGAATCTCACAAAACATGTTAAAAACACACCTGGCTATATATCTTCAAAATACCACAAATCTGTCAAGAAAATTAAGCCTATTTTAAAGCCATTAAGATTTTCATGGTGATTAAGCAAATTTACCCATAATTCTCATTAGTGTAATGCACAAAAAAAAGGAATTATTTTTGTAGTCTATTTTCAATGCTACAATTAATATAAATATTAGTTAAATGTAGATAATAAGAAGAATAACTGTTTATATTTTAATTAAATAATAATAATGTTTTAAATAAATATGCATTATTATATCACTGAATTACGAGGCACATATATTTTAATTTTATACGTGTGTGTATTAATTTAAAGATCATTCTTACAGGTGTTATTATTTAAAATATATTTTAGAAATATGTCTTTATAAAAAATAGTTTAACAGCTAAATACCAGAATATAATGGAAAACACTCAATTTACATAACTGTGTTTAATTTAAAATGATGCAAAAAAAAAATTTTTATAAAATAAAAATACATAAAAATAAAACAGGTATTATTACTATATAATATATACTACATTATAATATAATACAATTATTTACATTATTATATTATTACACTGTCAGGTATTTAAATATCATGGTAGTATTTGCTGATTTAAAAAAAAAAAGAGACTCTACTGAGAATAACCATTGAGAATAATAGGATTTATATAAAAAAAAATGAAAAATGTCTGTATGCACAAAAAAAAAGAAAAAAAAAAGCATTTTTTAAAGTTACTGTAAGTTTATCTATTATATATTTTATATAATAAAATATTTTACATTTTTTATGGCGTAAATGTCACCATTTTCATAAGATTCACTCTGACCCAATATTCTTCTTCTTTCAGACTGAATATAAACTGTTCACACACTTGCATTCGCTCAGTAACACACTTCACAGTACCTGGTCTTTCTCAGGTTTGTCTGAGAGATCGTTCAGGCTGTTGGAGGTCAGGTTACGATGGGCCGTGGTCGGACTACCTGTAGAGGTCACACAAGGTCAAAGGTCAAACACTGATCAGCTGCTAAAACACAGAAACACTCTTAAAAACAAAGAGCCCCAAAAGAGTCTCACATAAAAGTAATTTTGCGTATCTATATCACAATAGATTCATTTAGTAACTTGTTTGACAGGTTACATAAAACTATAATCCTTCATTGCAGTGAGATTATCAAAATAAATAACATACTCATGTGTTTTTAGCATAATACTACTTACTAGTTTTAAACTAAAGTTTAAAGCGACTTTTACTTTTGAAAGTTTCTTTAAGCGTTTATAATATTGTGCACACACAAAATAATTCATTTCAATCCTATCTGAAGAAATAAAGTGGACTAGAGCTGATCTTTCAAAAAGAACCAGACTACAGTATATTTCTTCATCTCTAAACTCACAGATTAGCAAATCTAGCATGAATCAGTCTGAATCTTCAGCTACAGACTTACAGAGAAGTCCCATGCTGTTGCTTCTCTGCATCTGAATTTGCTCGTCAGGTTGAAAGGTGGTAAAGCAAGGCACAGAGTGATCGAGAGGACTGCGCGCTTCACACACAAACACACACACACACACACACAGGAAGACAGGGCGCATGCATGTCAATCAAGACACGTGGGAGGGACGAGAGACAGGGAAGAGAGAAAAGAAAGCATTAGAGCAAAGAAATCGAGTACAAATCTGGTTCATAGCGCTGATTCAGAATTCAATTGGAGCACAGAATAAAAATGAAAATAGACATAAACATTTAAGAAAACCAAGCAGAGTTTGAAAATAAGGCACAGGAAAATTTTCTGAAAAATGGATTATTTATGAAAAAGGAGAAACCAGTGTGGGGAAGCTTTAAAAAGACTGCTTTGAATCTGAGCTACTGTATGTATACACACATATATAGACAGACAGACAGACAGACAGACAGATAGATAGACAGATAGACAGATAGACAGACAGATAGATAGATAGATAGATAGATAGATAGATAGATAGACAGACAGACAGACAGACAGACAGATAGATAGATAGATAGATACACACTAATTTATATAACTGACTTTAATTACAAATATATATACATATATATAAATTAAATGAAAATAATTATTTATTTATTAAATATAATTTAATTTAGCACTAAGAATTTCACTACAAGAAAGAAGACATAAATTGGAAATTAACTTTTTATATTTATGTTTGACTAAAAACATGAATACTAAAATATTGTTGAAGTTGTATAATTGAATTTAGTAGTTAAACAATTAAATAATTATTATTATAGAATTAATAATTATATATCTGAATTATTATTATTATTTTTTTAAATAATTAAAAGTGATTCAAATATTGGAAAATATTTTTTTTTATTAAATAATTATTTATGTTTATTAATTATTAATATCAGATTAAATATCTTTAGTGCTAAGAATATCACTACAAAGAAAAAGACAAATTGCCATTTTTTAATATTTAAATTATATTTATATTTCACTAAAAAAAATCATGAATACAAATAGTTGAAGATTAATTCAAAAAAGTTAAAAAGTTAAATAATTTATACATGTGATTTTAATTAAAAGACTTGTTGAAAATGTTGATTAAATAAAATAAAAAAGACTTCAAATGCCATATGTTTGCATGAAAGAGCATTTGATGATCCCCTCTGCTTGTGTGCATGTGCAGCACATTAAAAATAGCCATTTAGCATTACAACAAACACCTTGTTTCTAGAAAAAGCTAGTATTATGAAAACATCAGATCTATTGTCACGCTACATTTCTTGACATTTAGACAACATCTCTAGAACTAGTTTCTAGTTCTTCAACATTAAAGTCAAAACAAGGCACATTTTGCTTTTACAATGAGATGATTCTCCATGTAAACCATTAAGAAAAAAGCATACAGAAATGAATCTGACGGTGCAATGTGTCTCTATATGGTCGCTTAGGGGAGGGGCTAAAACAAAAGGCCTTGATGATGTCAGCAGAAAAGGAAAGTCATTTCAGAAGCCGTTTTCGATGAAAGATTATGATAACAAACATGTTTTTCTTTGAATTGTGTGAACCAGTGAATCACGAGAAGACCAAGTACGTTTATCATCAAAGACAAAAGGCTCGATTTAGCTACTTTAAAGTTAGCTACTTTGCTTGACTACTTCCTAAAACTGAGAGAAACATGATTAGATTGGTACTAAAAGTTTCAGGCACTATCAGGTATTTCAGAAACCAAAACATCTCGAGCACTTTAACATGTCTGGAGCTTTCTAGAGGTTTCTAGTCTTTCCTGGGAGGGTCTGAGGTTTGATGGCTGCGATAATATAAAAACCAACTGCATCTCATCAGCACATTTGATCACTTGTGAGCTTGAAGCATCAAAGTATCGCCAATTTTGCAATGTGCAAATCTCCTTTTTATTTTACCCACAAGACATCTGCTATGAATGCAACCTTTTGTAAACCGAGCAAGAGACGCTGCTGATGGATGGAGCTGATAGATGCTGGTGGTGAAAGCGAGAGGAGAGATGAGGAAAGCGATAGAGTGTAAGAGAGAGGTTTAATGTGGCAGCTGTGTTACCGTTCTCCTGGCTGCTGAACAGACGACTCGCGCTCGACACACTTTTGCCGATGTCTGCTAGCGAACGCAGGTTGGACTTCTTCGTCTGGTGCCGATGTTTCCGGAGCAGAGTGTACATGACCATCTCCTTCAGATCGGCCTTCAGCTGCCCGCTCTCAATCTGACTGTCAGTGATCATTTCTGAAACACAGAGACACATTTCAGCATGTGTGTACTGCAGGGCTGGGGAGTAACGAAATACGTTACGTTGTTACGCATTTAAAATACGAATATAAAACGGATGGTTCCGGTCCTTGATTCTGATTGGCTGAGCCATGTTCGAAGCCGCCATGTACAAACATACACCTTTGTTTACTTCTGTGTGTGGCTCGGCAACCACTTTGTTGGAACTACAGCTGTTTCTGAGGAACTACATTGTTTGGTGGAAGAATACTGTTTTTATTTATATCTTTACACTTTATTTGCTCTGTTTTATTCTGTGAAACCTTACTACGTATATGGAATAACCGTTTTATAAAAGCAATAAGCCCCATGAAGCCGTGCCTTCGTGTCGTGAAAGCACATTTATATTACACTATAAAAATAATAAAATACTAAAGTAAATACTAAAAACTAGCAAAACACTCTAATTTATATAACTGAGTTGAATTAAAATAACACAAATGAAAAGAAATAAAATAATTACACAGAATTACAAATATTGAAATTAATTAAAAAATAATAATAATCATTTATCTTATTTATTATATATTATTTATTTTATTTTTTATTATTATTTATTAATACAAATATTATTTATTAATAAAAATAATTTATTATTTATTTTATGTTATTATTTATCTTATTTATTAATAAAAATAATTTATTATTTATTTTATTTTATTATTTATCTTATTTATTATTTATTATTTATTTATTTTATTTATTATTTAGAAAGGTGATATAAAATGCCAATGAATCTTTTTTAATTTTTTATGGGCATTTAAAATATATGAACAGTCTGAAACAAGTAATTCCCTAAAATATGAAATAAAGAAGGATTTTTCCTTTTTTTATTTATTCCCTCAGCTTGCTTGACTGTAAACTTGCATATGCAGTGCGTTAAAACAAAGAAATTTCTGATCCAATTTAGGAATTTCCAGGCAAATTCCTTAATTTGTGAAAGGGTGAATCATTGGTAAACCATTTAAGGCCTTTTTTAAAACCCTGTTTAAGGAACCCAGAAACCAAAACACTGCTCTGAAGGTCTCTTATAACCTCTAAAGAACCATCCTTGAAGAAGCTTTATTTCTAAGAGTGCTGAAGTGCGGTTTTACCGACAATCTGCTGAAGTGAGTTGGCCTCCATGTCCAGCTTGATGGTTCCTTTCTCGATGCAGTTTTTCAGCTGGAAGAGCGAGTGAAGAGACAGAGTGGCTACATGAGGTTTACTCCACCGTTCTCCACCTTTCTCCACCTTCTCCTCAAACTTTATCCATCTGAGAAAAACACACACAACACACATAAATGTACTGAAAGCAACTGAACAATATTTAGAGCACTGACGTCAGTTCACTTTAAAAAAAAAATACCATGAAAATGTTTTTTGGCCATGCCATGTACCATGATAATGACATTTCATGTTACAATGAGAATATTATATTTTATGAACATTTACCATCATAATACCATGTATTTTGGGAATGCAACATGGGTTTTACCGAGTTACATGCAAAAATAACCATGTTTTGGGCATTTATGATAACACCATGTTTCTTCATCTATATCATAAAATGAACAACAGCAGCAAAGATGCTTTAAATTAATTAAATTAATAGATTTTTGTAACTTTTTATCAAAGAACCTAAAGAAAAAATAGCAAAAAATATAAAGCAGTTTTCCATGATATTTAAATGGTATAATTTATGATGTTTTCAACACTAATAATAACAATGATAACCATAATTAGAAATGTTTCTTGAAAATCTACATAGAATGATTTCTGAAGGATCTTTGCATCACAGGAATAAATTACATTTCAAAATATATTCAAACAGAAAAGTATTGTAATAATATTTCACAATATTACTGATTTTACTGTATTTTTGATTTTTTTTTAAATGCAACCTTGGTGAGCAAAATAGACTTTTTCCAAAAACATTAAGTAAACTTACTGACTCAAAATGTTGACCAGTGATTTATATGAATACAGTAGTCATTGATTATTTTATGCTTGCAATACCATATTATGAAGACCTTATATTTACCTCTCTGCCAACTAACTGAAAGCTTTCTGATGTAAAATAATAATGAAAATGATTGAAAGCTTCTTAAAGCTCTGCTGCCCTGTTATCAGTTTACCCATGTCTGCTTGAGCGAGCATCTGTCTTAAAACGATAGTCGAGCACACAGATATCCTTTAGAGCTCTGTAATCTTGTGCAGAAAGGCTGTTTAGCCAAGCGTGGGTATGATATCCGAGACAAAAGTGATACATACACACACACACACACACTGCAGTTTTGATTTGTTACCTGAGACTCAGGTGAACCCAGAGACCCATGGGATCTCTGAGAACTCTGGCTTTGTGCATCCACACACACACACACACACACGTGCACACACACTAAAACACTGGGCTCTTTGTTTGCAAATGGTTTCATTTTAACATGATCCATGTAGCTCTTAACATGTAAATCTGGAACATGCAAATCCAAAGAAAGAGACAGTATATAAGGGTCGCTGTATGAAAGGAGCACCATTTGCGTCCACAACATTTGATGAAGTGAACTAAACCCAATAACCTGCTACTGACTGAACTGTATGTGCTTAAATATTAATATAAAATATACCAAAAACTTAAAATTAAAAATAGTATTTCATACTGTATTTGCACTTTAATTTGTCGTATTTGCATGACCGTGTAGCTTAAATAAAATGTGCACTGGTATTCAGATTCACATTACTAATCACATTTATCTAAATAAATAAAGGAGAATCTATTCATGTGAGTTTTTTTTATCCCCATTACACTATTATTTCCCTCAAAATAATAAGTGAATTTTAGTTTAAATAAATCATGATTAAATGTGCACTGGTTACTTATTTCAAACAAAATAAAAGAAATACAATAAAATAAAATAAATAAGAAATAAAATAACCAAATAAACAAAACCATGTGATTTTCCCCTGAAGATAGTTGTGAAATGTCAGTTTAAATGTCACAATGAAAAGGAAGTGCCATCATAAATGTTTTCAGAAAAACTCATTTCGAAATCTTGTTCTACTAACATTTGACTTCTTGTCTTTTATTTTTCACATTGGACAAGATTAGCCAAATATAACATATCTTGTTCCACCCCGTCAATTATGAACATAGAAAAGTCACCCATTTCATACAACGATTCAAAAGCACGATTTACCTGTTAAATTAAAGTAGACTCAATTACAGGTTAGCAAGGCCTGTGTGTGTCGGTCAGTCGATACGTTTGTGAAAAGACCTGCAGCTCATCAGTCACTCAATACACACAGGAAATCAAAACTACTTGGACCAGATGAAAGCTGCTAGGTCTGTTTGCTAACGTGACTTTCCTCGTTACTTCATCATTCTTGCTTTCAGCCCAACTTGCCCCCCACAGATCAACAATATATTTGAGCCAGAATAGTAAATAATCACAATTTCATCATAATTTACTAACTTTCGTGTTGTTTATGTGTAAAAAAGACAGCGTGGGTGAATGATGGGAAGTCGTTTTTGGCCTTCAAGTAATGGAAAAAAATAAGCATGTATTTCTCCTTTAGTCCAGATGTATTTTCCTTTTGTGTTATTTGTTGCTGTTTTCTGCTTGCCCCATATTCTGGAGCCCAAAAGCTTATCTAAAAGCATTCGTGAGTCAGGTATGTGTGAAATCCTAAGAACTGTCAAGTGGCAAACTAAAATCATGAGCACCTGGCAAATGACGCGAGTGTTGAATACTTCTGTTATTTTAGCAGAGCCGCACGAGAGGTCTCGCCCTTTCAAGCGTGCGTTTCTGACCTACATATCCGTCTGAGGACAAAACAGCTGAAAGCAAAAAAAAAAATATTGGCTGAAGTTAGCCGAAATCTGGAAATTATTTTTGGGGAACTGAACTGAATGATGAGTTTTGTCTTCTGTAGAGCTTATTACAGCTAAATCAAATTCGTTCATAGTTGACGCTGAACTGAATCGAATTAACACTGAACTGACAAGAGCTGAATGACAACACGATTGTCTTCAGGAGAGCTGCTAAAGGCTGAACCGAATTTGTTCATAATGAATGAGTTTACACTACTGAACTGAATCAACACTGAATTGACTCAAACTGAATAATGACTCATTTGTCTTTTAGAGCTGTTTAGAGCAGAAGTTGTTTTTATTATTTTAAAGGGGTCATATGATGCAATTTCAAGTTTTCCTTTCTCTTTGGAGTGTTACAAGCTGTTGGTGCATAGATAAGATCCCTAAAGTCTCAAACCCAAAGAGACAATCTTTATAAAAGTTAAAGCTCGTCCACTCTCTCCTAAAACGGCTCATTTAAACAAATGGCCCCAAATGTCTACGTTAGAAATCTGATGCTTTGTTTCATGTCAAAAGTGAAAATGCACAAATATATAGGTTAAATGCCAGTGGGCGGGACTTATGGTGTGAAGCTGTATAACTATTGGTTGATTTTTTGCTCTGGAGGCAGTCATATGCAAATATATTCGCCTGTGTGACGACAAAAATCCCACAATATCCAAACAAGCAATTTCCACTGCTTGATTAAATAAATGCTTTGTTTATAATGAGGAGGATGTTTTAAGCTATGAAACTTGCAGGATGTTTTAATGGTACAAAAACCTCTTAAATGCCAAAAAAATCAAGGCAAATTTTATTTCTTATGTCATGATACCTTTAATACCCTCTATAGCGCCCCTTGTGGCAATGTTGAGAATAAAATACGACATGGATTGGAATTAAATTGCTTAGGTATCTAATCTTCCGGTTCTCATAATGTGTGTTTTTACAGTTTACCTGGCTGTTTCCGTCCACTCCATCTCTTGACCGTCAACGGCCAGAAGCTCGTCGAGTTCGGTGAAGAGCTGCGGCGGAGGAGGACCGCTGTCATCTTCCCCCAAAATAAAGCGAATCCTCTCTGCAGCCGGAGAAACTGACAGGGAAACAACAAACCAGGGGTAAGAGAGGCCTAAAAATACTAGCTATTATAATCAAACAACAGAAACATGCAAGACAACAATAGCGCTCTGTCTTCGTAAGGTGCGACTGTAATAGAAATCACTAGTTATTTCCTTCATAAGTGTTATGTAACATCAAGATGAATGAGTGTGTTGCAACCGAAAAGTGGTCAGTATGTGAGACTTCTTTCCTGGACCAACAGAACAAGAGAGTGTTGCGAAAGCCAGAACTGACTTGCATCTGAATTTCAAAGGGAAGTTTTCATATGTGAAAGTGTCTGCATGAGGAAGCCTAGTTTTTATTCATAATAAAAGAGCCTGTCAGCGTTTCTCATAACCGCCGTGTTGCATGTGTCGTAGTAGCGCCACACCTTTTCTAAATGTGTACACTTTCATATCACAAAGACAAGGCCTTTTAAAGGTAAAACTAGAACAAACAAAAGGTTTAAGGCAAGATTTTTGGGATACTGATGAGATTTCTGTCTACGTCTGTGAAATCAGGTTTAAAAAAAGGGCCTTCCGGACAGACTGCTAGTTAGGGAAGTCAGTATATGTGGAAATCTCTCGGTTGTATTGCAACATACTGAATATTTTGATTCAGAATCCCAAAGACTGTACCGGGACATGTGTATCAATGCATGCCATGCATGTGTGCAGATGTGCATGCTTTCAAATTGGCCTCAGGTCAAAGTAGGGACAGGATGAAGCTCTTAGCCTGACAGATACACATATCAACCCATTCATTAGATTTAAGGATTCATTTGTCTACTTCTGTGTACTTTTAAATATATACTAAATCCTAATACTGTACATCTTTAAAGAAATTATTACTTTTAATTAGCAAGGATACATTTGATTGATCAAAAGCGACATTTATAATATTACAAAAGATTTCCTATTCAAATAAATGCTGTTCTTTTGAACTTTCTATTCATCAAAGAATCCTAAAACACAATTTCCACAAAAATATGAAGCAGCAAAACTGTTTTCAACATAATAATAATAATAATAGTAATAATACATGTTTCTTGAGTAGCAAATCAGCATATAAGGATCATGTGACACTGAAGACTGGAGTAATGATGCTGAAAATTCAGCTTTGCATCACAAGAATAAATTACATTTAAAAATATATTCACACAGAAGACAGTTATTTTGGTATGTAATAATATTTTAAAATATTACTGATATATATATATATATATTATATATATATATCTATATATATATATATATATATATATATATATAAAATATATATATATATATATATATAAAGAATAATAAATATAGATAATATTAATATAAACAAAATTAAGAATTTCTGAAAACTGTCTATGACTTTGTCAAACTCAAAATTTCAATTTCAATTGGGCAACAATGAATTTTAAGAAACTTCTGTTTTCTGTTGTGACATCAAACAAAATCAACTAAAAATACTTTTTCTTAGAATGTTCTTATTAACAACAATATGGTACTTGTGTCTATTTTGGCATTATGAACTATTTAGGGCTTTTTTAAAAAGAAATTTGAAACAGAAACATTACAACAAAAAAAAAAAAAAAAAAAAAAAAAAACACTTAATATGTTGCACTATTTCTAGAACTAATAAGCAACTTCATGACATTTATAGAGAGATATTTGCATATGAGCTCCAGCGCAGCGATCATTAAACCAAAAGAGACAAACCAAAACAATCTTAATAATCACTATTATGACATTTCACTACAATGGAATTAAAAAATAAAAATAATAACATATTAAATGAGAAAAAATGCTAGGCAGTGACACCAGATATTTCACTGGACACTGATATTTTAACACATGCTCTGCCTTTCTCTCTCATTTCAGCACATTTGCAGCATGCTCAGTTAATCTAAGCTAAACTAGCCAAAGCTGGATGATTGTTTTCTTCCCCCAGCGACCTGAAACGGCCCTTCTGGAGAAAATAAGACCGTGTTGTACACAAAAGATTGTGAAAGAACATCCTTCTGGCCCACGTCTGGCTCTGTGCCTCTTAACCTGGGCTAAAAGTTAACACTTCTTACCACAAGCTTCTAAAATGACCCATTATACCAGCAGCATATACTCAAACAAGCAGGATTGCTGCAATCAGCTGACCATAATGCTAAATCCAGCCACAAATCCGGGCAATGAGAAGCCATTCATACTATTGATGTGAAATGTGTTTGTTAGTTTAACCCAGTTTGTTAAATAGCTGTAAATACTGACTGTGTGAAATGTGTGATTCTCACAGGACTGACAGTCAGAGAGTCGACGCAGAGGTGGAGCGGGTTCACTGAGGATACACACAGATAAAGGTGACTATGCACTTGTTTAGCTCGATGCTTTGCCTTTTCGGCCGTGTCACTGATTAGCAGAGATTAGCACACACAAAGACCTTTAACTGAGGCTGTGAGCGCCGCTTTATCTCATTCTCCCTCTCGGCTGAATCATATTTATGATTCTGATTCTCCAGAACATCACGGATTGCTCTGTGATAAAGGCCTGGGAAATATCTGTGAAGGCTGTCATGTGAGACATCAAGAATGACATGCAGATTTAAAAAAAATAAATGAATAATTTATTTTATGAAATGCAGAATGAATCCTAAAAAGTACTATAAAATGTAATCAAAGTAGTCAATGTGACTGAAAGCATGACCAGTCTTCTGAAGTAATAATTTATAATATTATTTTAATAATCTTAATATAATCATTTAAGTCAATTCAGACTTGACGTGCAAGAATGGATGGTGTTCCCTTTTAACAATCTGTTGCCAGGATGAATTCGTTTTTTTCTTTTTTACTATAATAATATTATTCATTTTAATTAATATTAATTTTATTGAATTATATCATTAAAATATATTTTAAAATAAAATATATATATTTTATATATTATGAAATATAAAAATGTAATTTTAATTGTATATATATATATATATAATTTAAGTAATACTAAAATAATTTATAACAATTAATTTTTATTTAATAATTTAAATAAAGTAAGTAAATAAGTAAGTATTGGGTTTTTTTTGCATGATATTGATAGCACAGGCCTACAGCAGTGAAGTGATGCATGATGGGTGGTTTGTCTTCGTCTGTGACTTACTGAGAGGTTTGAGGATGCTGGAGGACGGCTCGTCTGCAGTCTCTGTGTCTGATCTGTCGCTGACGTTTTCCATCAAACGCTCTCTCCTTTCTTTGTGATTGGATCGCCGTCTGTGTCGTCGACGGCGACGGTAACTCTTAGGCACATGAACTCCAATGTAGACTGTGTGATGACCTGCACACACACACACACACACACACAGAAAGATCACAGGATTACAATGTGTAATCAGTTTGAGGGAAGCCAAAACATACATATATATTGCCATTTTCGATGCTTCAAATTCTACTTTATGCCATTAATAACTGACACAATTTGATGAAGTGTCGTAAATAATTTTTATAAAACAAAATAACAAAAATTTTAATATTATATATATATATATAGATATATATAGATATATTATATATATATAATATATATATATATATATATATATATATATATTTTTATGCTAAATTAAAAATGTAATTAATGAAAAACTAAATTTGAAAAAATTCTAATAAATTACATTTTAGATGAAAATTTTAACATAGCATTTTTTTTTAAATTAAATGAAAATTACCTTTGTTACATTTGGCAACTACAGTAAGTGAAATAAGTTAAAGGTCTAAAATGACAAACTAAAATAGCAATTAAATTTAACCTAAATAGAACTATTTAAAAAACTAAAGCAACTACATATGACAAAAGCACGTAACACAATTATTGAAATGATAAAATTACAATAAAAACTGAAAAAATAAAAGCTAATTCAAAATATTAATAAATACTACAATAAATAACACCAAAACAACACTAATGTGATGATGGCCAATATGACTACATCGTGATTCACTTTCTAATATGTTTATGTGAATGACAGTATATTTATGACTATAACTGCCAAAGAAAGTTGTTTCAAAGTCACATTTTTCACCTGTTTAAATTCTTTGAAAGACCTTGCACTAATAAATCATACACAGTTAGACCAGGAGCATGAATAAGAAAGTCACTGAATTTCTGTATTTGCTTGTGTTTGTTTTTTCAGAAGGGAAATTCTGACCCGTATCTCACACTTGTTAGATTATAGATAAATGACAACAACTTCCTGTACAGCTGATCAGGCAGGAAATGGCAAGACATCTCCAGGAAGTGGATTTAAAAAACAGAGAGAACACACACTCACAGAACAATATAAGAACTAATGAAGCCGCTCATCAGTTCAGTCATCCATCAATCACGCTTCAGTCAGCCTTCACTTCATTCATCTCAAGTTTAACTTTAAACAAATACGTCTAAACTTTATCTGATGTGTGTGTTTGTGTGTTTGTGTGTTTGTGTGTGTGTGTGTGTGTGTGTGTGTGTGTGTGAGACCATCATGTGAGGGTCCAAAGTTCAGTGAGGACAGGAGAGGGAGAACCAAATATAGAAAGAACATAAGTGTGTGAAAAGCTCATGTTTGCGAATGTGTTTGTTCTTCTTTTGATGTGCAGGTATTTTTAGACGTCTGAACCTGCTGTATTTGTACATTCTACATCTGAGAGGGAAATCACTCACTCAACTGTGTCCAGTCATTTATTTGCACATGCTGCCTGTGTTGTTTCAGCACGTGATTTATTTTAGGAATTATTTGGGCTGCAAACATGGCCAAAAAAATGAGGCTGCAAACCTGAATGTGGCCCACGCTGTCAGTATTATATTCAATAAATACATTAAATTTCATTAATTATTAAATTAGTATTCTACAAATTACATTCATTTCTGAGATGAGCTTCATTTGCATGGAAAGAGGCATTATGATATTTTATATTAAAAGGCTAAATTGATCCAACAGAGTGCGATTTTTTTATATTTAATAAAATATTTCATGTACTTCTCGAAATGTCAGTTTCCCAAAAAACATAAATGAGATCAATAAAATAAAATGAACAAATAGATGCATTTGATTTTTATATTGTTATATTATATTATATTTCAATCAAATATTATATCAAATATCTAGTGTGTATTATATACATTTTATATGTATATCTTTATACTTTTTATCTATCTATCTATCTATCTATCTATCTATATATATATATATATATATATATATATATATATATGGTGTGTGCATTCTATAATATTTCTATATAGTAAAAAACTATATATTTTTGTTTCATCATGGTATTTTTCATAGGTTTTGTCAAAAATATTTTATTTCTTAACATTCAACGGATATAAATCAAATGAAAAATCTGGTGTGCGTTATATAGATTTCATACATTTAAATACATTTAGACTGATAATCTTTGTAAATGCATCCATTTATTTACTACATTTGCTACATATTTTACTATCATAAAATGCAATTAAATATGCACATGATGCAGCTGAGATGGTTTGGTGGCAGTATGTGAAAAAATATGTTGTTTTGCACTAAAATACAATGCGCTAAAGTGGTGCACATTTAGTCAGTTTCTCCTGAATGTAGAAACAGATTAAGTGTGTGTGTGTGTGTGTGTGGATTAAGACAGTAAACATCTTCACGTGTATAGAGCTTTAGTTTGTTACATCTGCAGCACTCATAATCCTCTCCTGCCCTTAAGAACAAATTACTACCAATGCAAGAATAAAAGAATAAAAAAACAATAAAAAAAACAATAAAAAACAGCTGGTCGAGAGAGAAGAGAGAGACAGGAGTGAGTGAAAGTGAGTGTGAAACTTAATCCACAGTAACTAAGACTCCGCAGTCATCACTGAGTCACAGGAGATCCAATATCCCACTATATATTTAAGTGTGTGTGTGTGTGTGTGTGTGTGTGTGTGTGTGTGTGTGTGTGTGAGAGTGTTTCGTACCCTCGACTTCTTCATCACACACATTTTTGATGTAAGACGCTCCTCTGTCCACGATGGCTTCATCCTCCATTCTAAAAAAAAAAACACAAAAACGACAGAAAGAGAAAGTCAGACACAAAGCATTTTAGAATACAAAATCAAAATACGAAACCAGAATCAAGCAGACTTTCTCTAGAACGAGCAAGCATGTTTAATATGTCCTTTCTCAGAACAGCGTTTCTTCTGAAGCAGATCAGTCATTTGTGTTTTAACCTGCCCTTTTACCTTTACCTGTTTAAAGGCCAGGTGATCTGGTAA